>NC_071097.1:25510252-25810252 GCF_027358695.1 Spea bombifrons | reverse complement strand
TGAGCGTCTTACAGTCTGATGCACACCTTTCTTCCCAGGCAGTGTCGTGCTGGCTCTACTCATGATATTATCAGCAGGAACATCATACTTAAAGTTTATGGCACATTAGTGGGGAAATAGAAAAACACATTATGTTGTAGAAGGAGCAGTATCTTCAGGGATGTTGCTGCCACCTGAAACATTTTCCTCTACAACATCTTTTAATCAGAACCAGAAAACGAGGACATGAAGATCTCAAAAGAGGATTTAGGTTAAGAAAGAACACAGTAGCTCATTAGAATAGTCACATCAATATATGGTAGGATTACAGACAGGACCCAAAAAGTGAGCATAGTCAACCTGATTAAAAACATTTAGAGGAAAGAAACAATAAGATGTGTATCAAACATCTCACTAAGGTTCTACAAACAATTCTTCTGAGAATGTTGGGAACTCATAGAGATTCTTACCTCCTTACAGCCCGATAGATTCTTCCATCACCTCAAAAACCATATTCAGAAACATCAGGTTGTAAAAATGATAGAAATAAAAAATAGTTTGGTTTGGCAAGAAAAATCAGGACTAGTATGCTCCTGGTAAAGATCCCATTTATTTATTAATTACCATATATTTAATGGCTACAAATAGGCTTTCCACTTGACATGTGTGTACGAGGACCAAAGATAATTTAGACAAGTTTTTTGTTTAATTTTTGGGTCTTCATTTTTCGACAGATTTGGATGGAATTCTGAATGGTTTCTCCTTTAATGTTGCTTGCATCTCATCCCATCCGCCTTCCCATGACTGCTATCGTACACTACTTCCATTCTGTCAACAACAAAAAAAGCACAACCATGTCATCCTCTGTCTCTACCATGTCTCCCAACTAATGTCCTCCATTGCATTCCCTGCTACATTTTCCTGCCTACCACCAAAAGCTGTCCTAGCACTGACACAGGACAGCTTATATACCACGTGATACAACTCTTCCTATACCCCACAACTACCCTATACATAACTCCAATCACACCCAGTGCAACCAAACCATCACAGACCAACTCCTATTGCTTCATTCTGCTTTCCCACAAATCCCAATACCATGACATTCTCACTGGAACTTCTCAAGCCTCTCATCATACTTCATTCACCTTCAGCAACAGCCACCAGCGTTCTACTATACTACTATACTGTATACCATGCAATGTACAAACAAATAACCAAATAACCAAATTTACAAAGAAAATGTGTAGCTTTTTCTTTAGTTTTCATCAGTTTCGCTCAGCACACATCCTCGTTTTTGGACATTCATACAAGCGCACAAACTTCGTTAATATTTTAATTTGTACCAACATGAATACAGAAGTTTACTTTCTACTTAAATTAGATAAATTAGATAAAGCTTTTTTAACACAGTATCCAAATATGTCCTAATAAAATGACACAGTATTAGTTCTAAAAGCAGTTTCTGGTGAATCCTCTCGATCATAATAACATAAATATGGAAATGATCCTCCTGTCTGCTGTAATGTGTAGTTTAATAAACGATCAAGGCTATAGTGAAGCGTGATATTTGATCAACCAGCCCTATGCATTTTCTTGAATTAATCATCTTATTTATCTTCATATCTTCTTTTGCATAAAATATGTTTTAGGTGTTCAACTGTTCTAATATGTAATAATTTGTCTGGATACTTTTTAAGGAGACTTTTTGCAGTATAAAATAAATTATTTTCTTTTTAAAAGATAAGATATCGGTTCAGTCCTTGTGGTATGATTCCTGCTTAAGTGGTAGCGAAGGCAGCATATAATGAGTTTATGTTTTGTACTGTATATATATATATAGCACCCTTTGTCCCCTTCTCTTTGTTTGATTTCTAACATATTGTTGTATTGCCCAACTAGGTCAATCAGGTGATTCGCTGCTCAATGGACCAGCTAAAAGAGAGGGTCTTCTGATCTACCCAACTGGCCCACTTACACCGATCCATAGACCGCTTTAAAAGGCACCGCACACCTTTAAGTCCTAGAGCGCTGCAATATGAGGCCATAACTGGGTTCTTCCCGGTGAGATTAGGGTCTAGGGCAGCACCACATGTACGTATTGCCTCTGTAGATGAGTGGCAGCATTCATTGTGTGTGCCATGAATGAGTAATGAGCGTGTGTTTTTATTGACATGGGGAGAGGAAAAGGTTCCAGTCCTCTAGTAAATTATTAGGGTACACATTTGATTCAATGCTATAAAATGCAATGCATTTTCTATATAAACATTTTGAATCTTTCACCAAAATTATATGGTAGCAAACATAATATGTGTGTGAATTTAGGTCTGGACTTCAGGTAATGAATAATGAACCAATTTTTCCCTTCTAACACTTATACTACCTCTTTGATGGACTATTTGCCGGTTCATTGCTGATTGGATTTGGGATGGTTGAGTGTCTATAGCACTTTATTCTAAATGAGGTACATGTGGCTGCCGGATGTTATGGTTTTATACTCATGCAGTGGCCCCATGTAGCGTATAGGATTGGCCGTCCGCTGGCCATTCCGGGACTGAGAAATTACTTCCCAACAATTGAAATGGCCAAAGAGGGGGGCCTTTGTTTTTTAGGGTGAGGCTAGTGAACAGGGCTTTACAAAACATTTTAAGTGAGTTTGTGATTTAGGTGAGCAATATGTTTAGAAGAAGAATGTATTTTATTTACACAATTTAATTTATAATTATATTTCTGCTGTTTCTATACATGTTATTACAATGTTTAGGTGAACACTGTTATACACTCATACCCAGGAAACATGGAGGACATAGGGCCATACGAAGGACTGGCCCTCCTTAAGTAGGACACTTGGGAGGTATGAACATATGTAAGTGGCCACTAGTAATTTAAGTATCAAAACTCGCTTGATATACAGTGCTATATATAAAATATTTTGCCTACTTCATCCATTTTTTGATTTTGAATTGCCACAAATTCAGGACGTAGCTTTTTCTGGCTATAAATCGTAGATACTCTGCAGCTGAAAGTATGACTTTTAGTGTGAAAAATGTTATTCTGCAAATATTATTTCACATCACAATTTCTGAATAACAAAAATAAATGAAAAACAAACAAAAGCATACATTAGCAAATATAATTTCCCAAGGCTGTCTACAAACAAGACAAATTTGGGGACGTTTCTATGCATTGTATAATGCATTCTGCTTTGTGATATATGATACTGTTCTGAGCGTTCGCCATTATTTTCAGTTTACAAGACAAGCTCCTTTTATTACCATATTGGATAATGATTTTATTTAAAATGTACTTTTTGTATGCTAAAAGGTTTGTGTGCTTTTGTAAATTACGGTATTTTCTTTAATTCAATTCTTTATAGTTACAGATGTTCCATCTGTTTTTATGCATTTAGTATCTTGCATCATTAAACACGTTTTGTTTTAAGGATTACCATATCTTAACTTTTACCTTTATACATAGCGTGTGCGTATTGTTTAGCCGTTACCCTCTCCCATTATCAAGAACGATTCTTCTTTTTTGGGTTTCACTCTTGGTTATTAGTAGAACCACATTTGCAGAGCGATTTTCGTCTCATTAATCTATAGGTCTGTAAAAAGATTGTGGAAAAAGTACAGGGAATTGCAATGGGCAAAAGCTTTTTACAAACTTAGATAATTGCACTTCATAGATCATCGCTTTTACAGAGAGCATTAACCCTTATGACGGGTCAAAAATAATATAAGTCATACTGTTTAATCTCTGTGATACCCACTTAAAATAAAGTAGAATGGTTAGGATTTGATCAGCTAGAACGTTATATACTGCTAGGAATAGATCAGATGGTACCAGCAGAGGAAAATTCGCATTAATGTCTATGTATGTATTATCCGACCAAAACCGTTGACACATATTGATAAGCATTTGGAGTTGCGTGGTCTCCGTTGGTTTTTTTACACCATGAAGACCAATCATCATTGATCCTATATTTGTTAAAACATTAAGTTGAGTTTTTTCCTCACTTTTATTAATGCCAATCTTAGTGAGGTGCATAGGCTTTCCTGTAAATGAATCCTGTGTAGGTATCGACGTTCTTTAAAATCTCAGAAACACAAATATACATTCTAGCTTTTCTGTCTTGCTTGTCTCATATAGGTGGAGGATTCCATCAGAAGATGAGACCTATGTGGGACCTAAAATGTATGCGGCTCTACATACTTTTTCTGTTGGCTGTTCAACTAAGGACTCCATCTATATGATGAAGAGTAATGAGTAATCAAAAGTCCAGTGTTTAAACCGGGGGACCCAATGTTTCCATGTATTGTTAGGGTGTTGAAGACTTCTTTCACCAGTGGCACAGATCTCCTTCGGCTGTTTTTTAACATGGCACCTGGTGTATATAATCTAGGACATACACACATGTCTCAAAAAGCAATGTTCCATTGATGGGCTGATACCAGATGGTGCAAATCACTTAAATTTGACGTCACTCATGTGACAGATTCCATATTTTAACGTGCAGCGGAAGGCTGGATACACTTGGCTAAAGCTCAGCGACTTTAAGAGAATAACACATGAACACATGTACCCAGGTGACGGCTGGTGGCCTTAAAGCTCCAGGGCCACTTTTCTTTACTGATTACATATAATTCTTGTATACGTCCACAAACCCAAGGTCATGTATAGGCTCTGTTTACCTCAACCAAGCTTCAATAATTGCAGGCAGTTTTGCTTGTTGACATGGTAAGAAATAAGCCTTGAGAAGGAGATTCAATATGTTTTCTCTGCCCAATTAGTAAAATAGCAAAATCCTTCACTGGTTAATTTGAGACGGTGACTTGTGCAATTATTTTTTTCTTTTCTATCCTGTAATAGATAATTTAGCAGCGAGAGAACATTTCCATCCAATTTATAATCTGTTAATGTTAAGGAACACATAAGGATGCAATAATTCATCTTTTTGCAGTTGTGAGTTTCTTGTCAGTTCAAATTTATGAAAACAGAGGTATGATAAAACCTTGATATAAAATGTTAAATTTAGAAATGAATTTCCTGGAAATATTATTTACAGGCCAAGTTATTTTGTATGGATGTATAATATACACCTTCTATCAGAGACCTACTTCAATGGAAGGAAAACTGTATTATATGTGACATGCACAATAATGCTGGCTCTTAACAATTCTAATGAGAATTTCTATGAGAGAGAAGTATTATTTTTCAGGTTTGTATTAGATCATACTGGCGAGGAAGCCTATATTAAAGAACACTAAATTGCTCAAAGTGTTTTTCTTGAATATGGTTTGTATGTAAATATTTAAATGATACTGGATATTCAAGATGCAGTTTATTACCCTAGATCTGTTATAGTAAAGGTGTTCCTCCCCCAAACATTTTGCCTATCTCTTAATTTTGTCCTTCCCAGGGGTTTGGGAAACTAATTATTATTCATTTTAATATGACACTTTTTCCCTAAACGGAGATGACCAAGGTGCTGAAACTCTGGTACTGGAGGATAAGGAGACTCCATAACAGCATTACTTCTTCTAGGTACACTTGCACACAGTTTATTTAAGAAACTCGGTAGGTAGGTTATTCCAAACATCTTCAAGAACTAGGCAGCTACTACTGCTTCTCTCTCTTCATGTAATCCCATACAGACTCAATGATGTTGGGATCAGGGCTCTGTGGGGGCCATACCATCACTTCCACGAATCCTCTTTCTTCTTTACCCTGAAGATAGTTCTTAATGACTTTGGCTGTATGTTTGGGGTCGTTGTCATGCTGCAGAATAAATTTGGGGCAAATGATGGTATTGCATGATGGATGAAGATCTGCCTGTACTGTACCCAGCATTGAGGAGACAATTCATTTTGTTATCTCGGAAAGGTGTTTTTAAGTAGCCTTGGTGAACACTATAGCTATGAGGGTATGCAATGTGTTTGATGTGAGTGTGCTGTTCCCTATGGAACTACTAATTCAGTAGGCAAAAACTGTCTACATTTATTGCATCTCATGGCTCATCCACTGTTTTGTGTTTTGAAACATACATAATAGTTCAGTTGACATTAGTTACTATTACTGTTTTCTTGGAAGCCAGTTAAGATTTCCTGAAAAATGTCTATCCTTCTTTCACGTCAGTAATGCTCCTCTATGTCTATACATCTAAGGATAGTATGGATGGTTTTGTTTAAATTGGATACAAAAATATACTTGAAGCATCTCACATCCATTGCACTTTCTCCTTGAAAAAAAACCCCAAAAACCAAAAACAACCATCACTCATTCTTAGTGACGATGACACCCTTGTCTTCAATAGCATTAACTTTTTTTGACATACTAGTATGCAATGTGATTTATTTCTCTATTTTTGGCATTGGAAATGCAACCCCCTACTGTATATTTTACAGTTACCAGAGATTTAAAATCAATTGCCTGTATTCTATAGCTACATGTTATATATCATTTAGCATCCAATGTATTCCCAACTATGCATATTCTTTTTATATATAAATGTATTTTCTTTCTTCTTGGAACCTGTCCCTCTAGATGCCAAGTTAAGTGTGATCACCCAATGTAGTAAATTAAGGTGAGTTTGGCACAGGGAAAGGCATTGATTTGATAACAAATATATTGTCAATGTCTGACAAAGTCCCAGCATTAAAGGGCCAAATTGAGTAGTAAAAAAAAAAGTTGGCCCCTATATTAACCACAAGGGGCTACAGTAGCCTTAATTATTTCATGGCTAGAGATTCCCTAACAATGGGGGATACAAAATATCCTGCGCATTATTAGTATAGGAACTGGGCGCATGCACAGTAGGTCTGTATCTATTGTTGGACTTTAATGTTGATTCAATAAGCCAGAGGCTACCTGGTAGATGTAGAAAACAGAGGTAAGAGTGCCATAACAAAAAAGTAGCTGGGAAAGAAACGATGTGGACCTCTAATTATGAGATGAGAACATTCGTTTTGTTCATGTAAGGTATTGCATTGATTTGATCCTGAGGAGGCCGTTGGATCATATCAAGGTAGTTAATACCTAGCAGATGATGAAAGCACATAAGATATCTGCTGATTGGGTGGATGTGTCACCAGGCCTCAAAAATATCATAAAAAGGCTAAACCCAGCAATTTATATTAGCCTATCACCGGTTACATTTACGCTATATAAGAGCGGATTTGCAGTTTAGAAACATCTTAAGTGAACAGAATGCAATTAAAATTTATAGATTTTGAAGCTAGTTCATTGCATTGAAAATAGTCCCCCAGTGTTCTGTAAATGAGTGTATATCAGTTGTGCCTGGGTTAAAGGAAGTGTAGAGAAGGAAATGAGCAGGATTAATAATTTTTGAAGACTCGGTTGGCAAAATCTCTATGAAAGTGTGTGATATATATGGGTTTTTTTTTTTCAAATGTAATTCAAAGAATATGGAACATATAAATATATAATAAAATATAAATATATTTTGTGCACAATATGATGTTGGCCTAATACAAAGCTGAATACACAATCAGGAGATTGTAATAATATAAACTAAAGGTCACCAGTACGTATTGATCAGTATGTTCAACTTCTTGAATTTATTGCAGTCGTTACGGTCACGTATATATGCTTTCTTTGAATAGGTGATCTATAATAATTACAATTTTAATGAGTTAAATAAATATTCCTGTGTCAATTCCGATGAGCAGTATTACAATGATGAATGCATAAGAACTGCCCCCAAAGTGCCTTCACATATATGATATGTGGTTGGCATCCTGGCCAGCAAAATGTTACCCATGCAGGGCCACCGTACTAAATAGTTGTGCACGGTTGATAAGCAGGAACTGTAGAGCTGGGATGCCCTTTTTCATGACCTGGTATAACATCTGACAGTATTGAAATGTTAGCATGCGGTTCTCATAAGAACACAGGAGTGCTTCACTTCTGTCTCTAGAAATGTTACAGCGCTCCAGTAAACATATTTCAGACACCTTCTGATAATGAGAATATGGTTAGCACATCAACCAAATGATGAAATATTTTAAAATCACTAAACACTTTTTGATGCTGATCACGTTGTTACATATACTCCCTTGTTTGCATATTCCTCCTAATTTTATACACAACTTTGAGGACAGGATAGGGTTAGAATCGTATGAGTCTAAGCTTTTTTTGGTTAGTTTTTGGTTTGTTCGTTTTCATAACAAATTTTGTTTCCTGCCCATTTTTTGGTTTCTACAAAATGCAGATGGCTTTTTTGATTCTGAATTGAAATCCACTTCAGTCACTTTCTCAGTTACGGTCACAGCATTGGAAAAGAAAGAGTTAAAAAGTAAATCATAAATTCCACTCCTATATTTCCTGACTCTTTCCACTTCACTCTGTCACATCCACAGTCATTCTTCTCTCCTTCACAATGCTCCTTCTCTACCACCTCCACCAGTGGACCATACACACAAATGCTACTGCCCAACCACTTCCTTTCCTCCCCTTCACTGCTGTGTCTCTTCCCCACAGCCATTCTTCTATGCTCTCTTCCCTCGAAAAACCAGACTTGCATACTAAATCCAAAGCAGGACACACATTTCGAAGGTGGGAACTTTGAACAATAGTGTGAGAGTGAGGAGAGGATCACTCCCTCTTACCACCACTATTGGTCCAACCACTCTCTCTTACACTATTGCTCCAGTCTCCTCCCTTCCTAGTGTCTCTTACGTGGCTTTTAAAAAAAATATATATTGCTATCCCATCTTGAATGAAGTCCTACTATGGGAAACTCGTGATACTAATAGAAACTCAAACCACAATTCATTAATCATATATATCACGCACTTCACATTAACTACTTCACTCCTCCACACCACGCAATACAGCAAAAAAAACAAAAAAAAACCACACAAACAAACCAACAAATTTCAAATGAACATTTCTAGTTTTTCTTTAGTTTGTTTCGTTGAGGGTCCAACTTCCTTTTTTTCGGACATTCGTATAAATTAAAGAATTTGTTAACATTATAATTTGTATGAATCACAATGCACAAGCCTACTAAATATCATGTATGCAATTATGTTTATAGCTTCTGGGTAACAAATTAATTACATTAAAATAAATCAGTAAACTGTGAAAGAGATGAAAGATTCTGTTCAGTAGCGCATGAAAGCCCTTGATCTGTATCAAGCACTGTAGAACTCTATTGGAATGTATTATTATAAATATTATATAATATCAGTAATATTAACATGTGGGTGATTATTTGTATATCCTATATCTATTTATTTAACAGAAGTGCCATATGCTTAATGTGGGAAGGGCATATTACCTTTAATTCCGTGAAACTTTCCTACTAGTTTTGGCTATATAATGTGCTTAATGTTTGTTTTACTAATGTGTACATAAATGTTCCTTGTAATGGCATATAGCTATAATGAATTGGGAATTCACATTGAGTACATAATTGCAGCTATTAATGCGAAGCCCACGTGACAACATTCTCCAGAGCAGTAAAAGTTAGATTAAAGTGTGTCGGCAGAGGAAAAACAGTAAATGTTTATGCAGATTTTTATGTAATTGTTTGTATATTTTGGTAGGTGTTTTATGGTTTAATATTGTTTTTCTTCCTTTTTGAGTAGTTAAAGGCATTCTTGTAATCTTTTCTTCTTACAACGTTCGCTATAAACCGATATCTTTATATCAGATCAATGTATTATCCCCGGCAGAAAAATATCCCTTTGAGTCTACTTAATAATGGCAGCTCCAGTAACATGAGCCTCAGCTTGAACTTTACTAATACAGTTTATCGCTAAATCGGTTTTTAGCTCATTAATGCACATCATCCACACGCAGGCATGGACTGGCCATCTGGCAAACTTGACAAATGTCAGGTGGGGTAGTGCCAATTTGTGCGGGCTACTTACCTTTTCTGTTTCTCAAGCGGCAGTTCTGGTCCTTGAACACTCATAAAGCTTCTTTGTATGCATATTACAAATTAAGTGGGTCTATACTTTTGTGACCTTTTTTGAGTGTGTAATTTATTGTCACTTTTGCATTGTGGAAAAAAAATACTTCGCTAACTCCATAGTAGTATATTGTATATAGTAAATCATACTATCATAGCTTGCAGTTGCTGGTCAGAGTCAAGATACTCTTCTACATGCAAGACCGTGGCACTGTCCTCAGCTAATTAATAGCGCCACTCATGCCAGGTCTCCTTTGTCATTAAATGAGGTGTTGCAATCCACTCAACGGTCACGCTGTTTTCTTGGCCATATCCGATCTTGTCTCGTACATCCAGACTCACAATGTTTTGATCAATAATCTTTCACAGTTCACAAAGTGAACTGCGTAGGAAGCTAATAATTGTTCTCTTTGTTCTTTTTTAACTTTTCGTTGGGAACATTTTGTGACCTTGACAATATTTTCACATTCAATTTTTAGCAATGATGATGTAAAAAAAAAGATAACTGATAAAATGTTCGCATTCGTTACAGTGCATGGTAAACATGTTTGAAAGTAATACTAATGATTAGTTTTATTTAAAGCAATTAGTTAATAGTTTTTAAATATAAACATTGTTGTTCTTCTCATCCCAATGATACCTCTGACCTATGGATGTTAGTATCAGTTCTACATTTTCATGATATATTTGGAGATATCATACTTCTGACACATCATGGCACCTCACATAAAGCAAATCCCTAACAAAAGACAAATTTGTTATACTGCATCGGTTATTGGTGACTGTTTGGCTGCAACTGGATAGGCATCACCATGCCACAGTTTAAACACCAGTTTTGGGGTCTTGGGGTACAGCAGCTAACATCAAAGTCTACTCTGATTTTAATTATGTCTGAGCATCCTTATTGGGATTTCTCTCCTCTTTATCATAAGCATTTTTTCCCATTTCAGCAAACATGTAAACTTCAGCAAACTTGTGTTTTATGAAGCTCAGATATTTGTATGGATACGCCTGAGCACATGGCCAATTATTCTGGAAAAAGCACACAAGTATTGAAACCTCTGTTTAGAAAATAAATTTTATATACCTGAGCGAGATAAAAACACTTATATAGAGTAAACACAAGCAGTCTTTTCATGTCATATTGATAAGTTAAGAAACACTGTGCAATCTATGGAGAGAACACTTGGCTAGCATTACTTTCATAACTAGAATATCAACCCAGGGACTAGCTTTATATTTTGTTTTAATCAGTCAGTCTTGGTAATGACATGTCTAGTATCCAGGCGAGAGGGGAGTAGTGTATGTGAGTGTATGTATACTATAGTGTCAGAGTCAGTGTGTATGTGTGTATATGTACAGTGCTAGAGTCAGTGTATGTGTTACCAGGGTAGGCACCAATATTTCTCATGGTGGACATTCACCGGGGTCTGTGGTGGAGGCTTTAATGATGTTTTATGGACTTTCACAGAGCCTCTGAGGAAGTTAAATTTTAATGAAACACATAGGGGGGAAACTACACCACTGCATATATTGAATATTAGTTTATTATTAAGTTATGTAAACGGAGTTACCGGGAGGAGAGTCTCAAAAATAGCGACTTACCATACCTGTTTACCGCACTGTGGAACAGGGGAATGCCTGAGCACTTCACAGAAAGCGCCTGATTCTGCACTACTTCCAGAAGAGCGCTTTGTTTTACGGAGGTGTCCGGTAACCCTAATTTTATCAATGCACATTTTGCACTTGAGCTGGTCCTCGGTGCATGTTAGTTTGTGAGTTTATTTATAATACATTATATACAGAGATTTTCTAAAGAGACAGTATTACACTATGTTTGTCCTTTTTCTCCTTTCTTGCATATGTCCACCCGTGTCCCTGAGGGGGCCATCCAGTCCGGCTTTACCAAGAGAGCTATTTTTGCTGAGATATTCTGTTTTTTACTGGCTAATAATTATATATAGTTAACAATTATAAAATAGAATGTAGTAAGTGCTTTATTCAAAATAAGGTGAACACAAAATGCATTTTCTGTCTTGCATATCAGTAAATCTATCGAAAGGCATCCCTTCATTTATAGAGATTCATTTATAGTTACAAACACAGAAACCCACCCTCTTAATTTGAACCCTAAGAAAATAACAGCAAAGCCCTCCTTTCGTGGACAGATATGCAGAAACATCCCTGTTGTACAGATTTTATTTGCATATCAATGTAACCCATAGATGAGGACTAGTCGTGTCCTTTTTAATGATCTAATGAATTCTGAAAATAACATCACTGCAGGCTATGGAATATAATATTTTATTAGTATTGTTCTTATGTGCAATATTATGCTTTCAAAGATGAAAAAAAGGATATTGCAAGACTTTTATTCTACTCCACTGCAGAGAATCTTTGCTATTCTAAAGGGGGATGGTAAGTCTCTTATCACGAGCCCAGTTCACCGTGTATTGTGTGAAACACCATCTGCTGCACACCCTGTGCATTTCCAATCGACGTATGCAGTCGTTCGGCATTTTTAATGAACAGATTTCTTGATTTTTTCCAAATTTGACTCGTTATAGGTAAATGTATTTTGCCATGATAATAACAAAGATGTTCTCCCTAATGAGTCTTCAAGTGTAGCCTGTGAGCTTAGATTTTCTGCAGTGATAGATAAGGTGAGATTTGCAGAAAGCTATTTGTCTGAGTATCTATTCACTCATCGCTTCTCTTGCTCATAGATTTGCATTTAAATCATTGGAATGTGCACTTTATGAGAAGATTTAGTTCCTCTGCAGTCACAAGTCATATGTTCCAACAAATGCCTTATTGCATCTAGAATATTTCCATTAAGAAATATTATACAAATCCAAGAAGAATATCAGGATAGCAGCTCCATAGTTAATTCTAGTACCTGTTTGGTGGGATCTTTTAATTAATTTCATCATACAGTTCAGGTATATCTCAGGTGATTAGCTTACAGGATCCCATTACTCACAGACAGTTTTGCAATAAAACCAGAAGGTTCACATATTTCTCATTCAATAAGCAACATAGTAAGCAGTGCTGGACTTTCAGTCCAGTGGCCACCTGATACAATCGATGACCTCTCACTGTGCCAACTGATCTCCCGCTGGAGCAGCGCATCAAGTGAGTATTGGGTGCTGTTGGCCAGCAGCCCACGGAGCATTTGCCCTGTGTTCGGCCAGTCTGGTCTGAGAGTAAATGTCTTTTAACTGGGCCACCATTAATTTGCAATAAACTAATGGAGTGGTCATCTGGAGCACATCTCAGCATTACTGGCAAACTGCACCTCTTTTAAACAGATTATTTTGGTGGTGATGCCAGGTCTCCATCATTAGAACCTCTGGGGAAGGAAAGCAGCCTGGTACTATAAGGGATAGACAACAGTGTACAAGGACATCAGTGTTCATGGCAAGGTTTGTGAGGTCCATATAACATCATTAAATTGTCCATCACACCCTCTGCTTTAAAGCCAGGGGCCTCAAAATGAAACAGCCACTTTTATCCAGCTCATGGTCACACATAAAAGCTCTGGATCTGTATTGTGACCACCAGTGAAGCATAGTGGCCTTCATCTTCTGAGACTGACCCACCAGGCAAATGGTCTTCCAGATGGCCAGTCTAGCACATGGATATTACATGGTGGAAGATTATTTGCCTCTATTTCTTCACGTAGCTCACAGCCTATCTGTTGCTGGACCCTTTCAACAGCATTAACCTAGGTCCTTAATCCTTTTTGCGAGTTTTCTCAGATCTCAATATTTCATTTTCTTTTGCCATATTTTTACAGAATCTTCAGGCATTCAAAAAATGTATTATCAATCACTAATGAGAAATAAATAACCTCAAACTATATAACAGTCTCTGTGGTTCTTTCCCTGCCTCCTAATCTATATTTCAGCAGAATATATATTTTGCCAAATTGCCTGAATATCACCGTGTTTTGACTGTAATGTGCTTTAGTGGTTTCCTTTGCTAGAAGACCATTGACAGATGAGTCCAGGACTATTGGATATTAACAGAAGGTTAAAAACATTGATCAAGCTCTATTTATCACATTGAAAAACACAGGAAGAAATAGAGTTTGGAGTATATCTCTCTTATTGAAGGTACTAGTCTTTCTGTCTTTCTACCACTCTTTAATGAAGGCAATCCATTGATTAAGCCTCAATAAATCAATTTATGCCACTCATCAGATTAGTTCGATGATATACTTTTATCTATGCCAGCTTTCATTTGTGATTTGGAATCATACAATTTCTCGAAATGTAGACTTTTACCACTAGATGGCAAGATTGATTCCAGACCGTAGGTGATGTAAATAACCTATTCTCTTACAGCATAAGTCATTCAAGGGCCAAAAAAAGAAATAAAATCCCTTAGTGTCGCTGCATCAGATATAATTGTGATGCAAAACAAATCAAGCCCCTAAGAAAATCAACATATCAACATGTACGTATACTTTCTACAGTGAAGATCAGTGATGGATTTTTCAATATATTGCCAGTGTATATAATATTGCAGGTCACAACATGACATTTCATCAGATAGGCTGTGTGATGAAGTGAAGAGAAGTCTTGTTTCAAATGGTTGTATACATGGACAGCGCATTCAAACAAATCCATCACAGTGGCGGACGGCATGGGAGTCATGCGAAGGATTTCTATTGCAGAATTTAAAACAGCTACTCAGTTGCTTAATAATAAAACAGTGGTAAATAGAATCCATGTATATGTATTATACTCGTACTTTCTCTGTACATGTATATATAATATATTTATATAGTGACCAAGAAGGAGTGAGACACATCTGAATAGTGTATAGTAAGGAGTTTTATAAGTTATGTTAGTGCTTTATACTTGTACTTCCCTTTAATTAATGATGTTATTTCCCACTTATTTTTAACAAATTTATTAAATCTCCTTTTTTAGGAAAGTAGCTTATCAAGGATCTTACAAAGCTTCATATGATGACAAAAGATGTTCTACCCCTAGCAGTATAAAAGGTTGAGTTCCAGGGCAGGGCACAGAACACAGGTGAGGAGCTCCCTAGAAGCCGGAGAAGTGAAAGGTTTCTTAGTGCATTTTAGTGCACCTCTTTCTATAAGTCTTAATTGGTTCACTTACCGAATCACCAATTTTATATCTCAGCTAGATAAATGGTCCTGTTTGTGCCACACTATTTCTTAAACAGCAATATGATATAAGCTATGTCTGGCATTATATGATCATAAGATATGAATACGTGCAGTAGCAGCATGGGGTTCCAGAGTGATGGAAACCTTGTGGAACCTGGGTCATTTTGTTGGCATGCCAATACATGCATCTGCTTTCAATAATAAATAAATGTATCAGTCCATTTTTGTTCTATAATAGGTGCTGGATCATTCTTGGTCCAGGTTTAGAACCTCTTGCCTTCTGGAAATAGCACCTGCTGAACAGATAACAAATCTGGAACCCATATTCATCTAGCTGGAACTTGGTGTGGACTCAAAACTGTAGGAATACGGCTGTTCCTGCCAACATATATCATTTTTTAACTTGTATTTATTAATAACTAAATAAAAGGATGTTGACAACTAATGTAATAATGTAATAATCCTAGGACTTTTTAAGGTATGATATTCCTTTAAAATCTCAGTAACATGGGATATTAGTATTCTTGAAATTACAATTATACTTTATTGTGAACATCATTGGACCTCTTCCATCATTCTCAATCACCAATCATATAATTAAAAGAAATACGCATAATTTTATGCTTGCATCTAAATTTATCATTAGCTGTATAAATGACCTTACTAATGCTTCCTGGTCGTAGAAGGTATAACTATATGTTATACTGATTATTTCAATTTTATCTCTCTGTTACTACTTTGGAGTCACATTATATTACTCATTGTAGGAGAATTACCATTATATTTCTAACCAAAGGGATGATTACTGACACATCCCTAATAGGCAGCGAAAACCTTTTTGAGCATAGTAATACATTTAAAAAATAAAAAAATAAACATGGCTGACAAGTAATTGTTATGTTGGTTATTTCATTTGATTCTCAGTTCACTGCTAGCACAAAGCAGCAACCCACTGTATTAATAAAATGTTCTTAATATAATCAGACCTAACTGTGTTATGCTCCGCAATATATTGCTGGCGGTTAATGAAACTATTGTAATCAAAATATAATTGGCAATACACTTACTGTCTTTTAAGATGTAGTACTTTATACAAGGCAGGCGTTGTTACCTTAGTATAAGCTTAAATAATGGTTTCTTATTGCACTAGTAAGCGTAATTACATTTATTTTCGATATTCCTATAAATGAAAAGAACTTTATCATTACTAGTCCATTTGTCTTTTGGCAAAAAAGGGAAGCAAAAAGGACACGTGACTAATGTGACTGATAGATGACCAGGAATGTGTTTTTAGATGATTTTGTGACATTGCTTTTTATAGAATTAACTAATTTAGGAAAAAACACAAAGCATTTTATTAGCACCAGCATAATTAATTTAATTCCAGCAATTTTAATGCAAGATTTATTGTTGTTGAGCTCATATACATCAATGTACACCAAGCACCTAATAGATAACTGCATTAGGATAATGGGGGGATATGGGTACCAAGTTGGGGGCTCTTATCATTGATTTTTTTTGCTGCAAAACGGCGGGACGCTATGCCCTCTTGGGCAATCAGGCATACTGGTGTACTGCTGCCCAACGGGCCAGTTGCAAGGGTGGTCTCTGATCGCTCTATCCAGCCCAATTTACCTAGCCAGCACAACCTCTATAGGAAGCATTAAATAACTGCACCTTTAGGACACGGGCACTAGGATAGAATGCCATATCTCAGAAGGAAAGGAGACAGAATAAAAGCAATTCAAGTGGTGTGAGTGAAAAGAGGGAGTCAATAGAAAAGAAGAGAGGAGAGGAGATGAAAAAAGGCAGAGAAGAGAGAAAGAAAAAGAGATGGCCAATGGAAAAGAGCTAGATACGAGAAAGGAGGAATGTTAGGAGACAAGAAAGAAAAGAGGAAAAGGAAAAAAGGTAAGAGAGAACAAAAAAGGAGAGGGGTGGGATGAGAAAAGGAGAAGAAGGAAAGAGAGAAAAAACAGAATGCAGAAAATTGTGAGGAGAGACACATGTGCACACTAACACATACACTGGCACTCACATAAACACCCAGATTGACATATACATATACCACTCACACCAAAATACAGACACTAACACACATTAACACACACATACCGAGACACTAACACACACCCTGACATTAACACTAACACACACTCCAAGACACTAACACTAACCTACCTTACCGTGTGCAAAGCCTCCATGCTACGTTACTGCACTTCTATTTGAAACCGCCACAAGCCCAGCAGTTTCCAGGACATAAAGAGGTAAATTTTGGGATTTGGGATTTACCTCTTTATTCTAGGATAATCCTGGTGAAACTGGGACAGATGGCAACCCTAATCAGGTCTACTGCAGCCCTGTAGTAAATATACCACTTGCTCTCACCTAAGCTCAGTGTGTGTGACTTCAGGCTGTCCATTCACTTTTATTAGTTTATTCAGAATGGAGAGAGAGGCTCTTAACAAGTTGTTGATGAAATTACTACATTACTAGTGTAAATAGTAGAGTAATTAATATAATGAACGTCCTACTTGGCCCGCAATCTATTGTTTTATTGCAGTCCTTGTTTTTTAAACAGATATAAGTTACAATCAATACTTATTATAGGGTTTCAGCTTCAGTCATTTTAGGTGCTAGAGGAATTTATCTGTATATTTCTTGCACAGCAAATAGACTTACAGATTGACTCCAGAATTTAATTAAATTGTATTTATTATCAGCTGGTAATTACCTTATCATTCATTATTGCAAGTTACTTTGTTTGCAGAAACACATATAAATAAGGTCTAACTTAACTGCTAATTAACGCTTCTGTTTGTTATTCCGACACTCATCACTTTTGTAACTTCAATTATCTCTCAGTTGCATTAATAAATACTTATATTGTTATTTTTAAATCCCTCCCAGTTTCCCATTCCCTTCCAATGGGGATGGGGGATTAACCGTATAAGGACAACAGGTTGTCCTTAAAACCATTAATGACAATGCATTGTGAGCCTGTACACGGACGGGCTTTGTCGTGAAGGGATTAAGGAAAAATAACAAAAGTTCCAAACCGTATTTCAAGTTGCAGTGAATTTGTGAGTTCCCCGCCTTTTTAAACTCGCATACAACTTGCGTACATGTATATCTCCTGTGTATAAATATATGCAAGGTTTTTATGCAAGGTATTTGCAAAATTAGCGAGTGCTAATGCGATTTGGCTTTTGTCCATTGTTTCTGGAAAAACAAAATCATGAAATGTTTGGGTAAACCCTCCCCATAGGCCCACATTTATTCACTACCCCTAAAACAAAATTGTTCTATTTTGGCCTTTTCAAATGTTGGGTGGTATGCAACAGTCCAACTACCCTATGCCTCTCGTTGCCCTATGTGTTCCACTGCTCACAATTCTAGCTTGCATACTCAGGAATCTTCGTACAAATTCCCTCAGACACAGGTAATCAATACTGACTAACAAACCCCAGGGGTCCTTGAGTGAGGTGATAACACGCATACTTACACATTCATGCTAACACACATATACATTCATGCTAAAACACATTCATGCTCACGCACACCAACAAATACACATTCATTCTAATACACACTTACACATACACACTGCACAGTCACACTCTAACATACATATTCCCTCCCTTACAGACTCCCTCACTCTCTCATCCCCTTACTTCACCCATGGCTTTCTTTCTAATTGCTTGCACACTGTATAAGCAACCTTACTTTTACCTCCCCTATCTGCTCACTCATGTTGATATTAATAACAGATACATAAATTAAATTTGCATGAAGATATGTCCTTAAATATATTGATTTTCAGAAGGAATTTATTGGTCTATTTATAGAGTTTGTAAGAAGATAAATCAATGTTTCGGAAATAAAATGAAAATGATTTAGAGTTTACATATTTTAAGTTCATTATTGCTGCACTGTAATGAGCTGTAACTGCATGCTATTAATTATTTTCAGTGAAAGCAGTTCAATTCAGCAAACAGCAAGTCTGATGATTACTTAATATAGATCAAATGTTCATAGCATTTAAGACAAAATGTATTAACGCAGAATACAAAAGAACACTTCCGAATTATTGATGATGAAGAAATATCCTTCTTTTTTTTAAAGATGTTGCTTTGATAGCCCACTATTTTTAACAGCCCCTTCCCCCGCCATAAAACAATTATCTTATGTTCTTGGAACAATATAGAAAATAGTTAAACATTCTGGGAATTTACTAAGCTGTGACAGGTGCAGAAACACAGAGTTTAAATGTATTAAGGAATCATAGGGGGGAAATATTGCCCTGCCACGGACAGCTGAAGGGTGGTTTGCTGCAGCTTCTCCTAAATGTAATGGTTTTCTTTTCTTTCTTCAGATAAAGAACCTTTGTTAAAATACAAAACACTTTAATATTCATTCTTTGTTGGTGGGGCTGCATGAATCTGTTTATCAGACATTCTCTTACATAAATCATATCTTGTGTGATATCTAATATGTAGTGGCAAGGGTTTGAGGATCTCTTTGAAAGTCGGGATGTGAGGTTAGCACCATCTTTCACGTGTCAGAGGTCCTGCAAAGGTCATCTTCTTTGTTGAACACATGAGGTGACATTTAACATACTCATGCTGTGGTTTTAGGTACAGCATTGTGATTTGTAAAGTCTAATATCAACAAAAAGTCCCTTTTACCAGAAATCATTCTTGTTCGTGTACAATGTATTACTTCAGATAAAGGTGACAGCTGGTAACCATAACTTGAATCAAATCTCCATTTCTCTATGTTGCTTAGCCCAAGAGTAATCTCTCAGAAATAAAATAAGTAGTACGTATCGTAAGAAAGCTAGGGCACCAAAGCTAAATCCTTTTAATACAAAAAGCAAAATGATAAAGTATAAATACCATTCATTTGAAGATAAAAGGCCAAAAGAGATAATAAGCAGGGACAATTATTTAAACTGCAAGTCCTTGTTACAAATCACAAATAAGCATACCATTGTTTCTTCTAATAATAAACAAAAACCCATTGTGTATTACCCGTAAATGTTTGTTTAAGTTCCTTTTCTAATTATATAAAAGTAAACCCAAAGTATATTTTGAAAATCTCATTGGTAAAGCAGAAATGGAAACTCTATAGGGCAAAAAGCAACGAAGCAGATCGAGTGACTATCAAACAGTAGAGTTACTCAAAAAGGATTTTGTAAAAATATTTTCCATTCTTGGATTTTGCATCAAGCAGAATCGGAAGCCTGTGTTGTACGGTGGTGAGTATTTCTGAATCCCATGTGTTCAATTTGAGAATCATACCAGCCTAAGGACAATTTTGTTGTTCTTCTACAGGGTTCCTGTGAATAGCAAATAAACGATGGTTGTTACCTGTAAATGCTGAACTATATGCTAGTAAATAATAGGAAAAATGATGATCAAATGTAATTTAGTAAAATAGAGTTTTGCGGCATTTATGAAAAGATCTGTAAAAGGGCATTGAAAAGGATTCCTTAAGCATACACACATACATAATTCACTATAGAGGAGATAGTACTCCATTTTGCAGCTGCCGTGTATAAAGATAACTGTAAAAAGCTAAAAAGTTTAATTTAAGGCAAGGTTCTACTTAAAAAGGTACATTCTTACAGGATCATAATCACAAACATTACAAAATTCTGATTAATTTAAAACCGTGAATTAATTTTTTATGTAAATTTTAATGCCAATAAAATTCATCTGGAAGCAGGGTTTACATTTAAATTTGGAGTCTCTGGGTAAAGCACTGCTTCCCTGGGTCTCGGGGTCACTTTCTTCTTTCTCTGAGTATGAAGAGTGATGTTTTAGCCACGCCCATTCCCTGCCACCGACTCTCCTGCTCCACATTGCCAGGTACAAGCCCCCTACAGGGCTATCCTCACCTACACAGCCGGTTAGCAGCCTGCCCTTCGCAAAGCCATCTCCTCTAGAAGATAAAGTTCACAAGTATGAACACAAGCCATTCAGAACCATTCATTGCATTATTTTTAGGCCTAGTCAGCACTTATCAAGTGAACATGATCAGGTTATATAAAAAGTTCTAAAGACATGTGTTAACCTTCTTTATTAGTCCACAGCAGTTGGGCAAACGGAGTTTTCTTTGGGCATTTACTCAGATTTAAAAACATAAAAACGTATATATCCCTGTTCCCAAAGCTAGTCATACAACCAAAAATCAAATTTCAAGAAATTAAAATAAAATCAAAGTCCGCTTATGCCTGTATTTAATATATATAGTCAATGTCATTCATTTAGACTTTTTTTTTTAACAAAAAGTTACTAAACATTTTTTGCTGTCCTGCACAAGGATGAGAGGGCAGCACAGGGACACCTTGAAGCACTGTAGCTACAAATAGTTCCTTTATAAATAAATTTCAGAGCTGTTTTTTTTTCACTGTACTGTGTATTATGACACTAATAAAAAAGGTCATTTTGGTTTTGCTTCATTTAAAATACTATTTTGTTAGAAAAGGCTTTCAGTCATTTAATTTATGGTTGAGTTGTTATAGCAGAGAAACAATACAATCTGAAATTCTATGTGATATGCTATAAAATAACTGTATTCTAGGTTTTCTGCTTTATAACCATCACTTTGGTTTCATTTGTTCAAAGGGTTCATTGTGGTATATGTCGTGGGTCATGGAATTCAAATCCCTGCATATGATCATATAATTTATAAAAATGCAGCACCCATAAATAAATCATATGAAAGATGAGATTACTTTTTATTTACCTGCATTTTGCATTATGAGCTTCTCAAGCAATGAATAAATATAGTTTAAAATAGGCAAAAATACAAAATAGTGGGCTAAATTTATCCATGTGATTTGAGTAAAGATATTGCTTCATATCTTTTTTAGAAGTCAATGAAATATTTTTTCTTGACGGCTCCATAATAAATAAGCCCTTTAAGGCTGTTTTTTTAGATAAATCATTGGCACACTATGCAAATAAAATGTTAATATAATGGTTAATTTGCATTAGGGCCACACGATGATGTCACATACAGAGGCAAAAATTGTAAACCTTTTGCTCCTGATTTATACATAAGCCTTTTCTAACACAATATAAATATCATTTTATGAACACTGAGTGACAGTCACTTGTTGACGTCTTATTGAAAAACGATTTTATATTTATCGGCCTATATAGTCATAATATAGGTTATACAGACAGTTAAAGCCATTTAATGTTCCGGGTAACAGGAAGTGAGTTGATATAATTATACCAGGAAGGCCTTGCCTCAGCAAGCAAACGATCATATAAGACTAACAGAAAAGAATAATTAATAGAATTTGTTATATTACGTTATATTTCTTAAGCTGTGAAGGATAACTTATAAAGCAAATGGCAAGCTCTCGATTTAAGTCATATGCCAGTCTGGATTTTTCAAGTTGCAGCGGCAAATCATTTCTCAGTTGCTGCATTGGCTGGATTTTGTAGTTTCCTGTAAAATTCCATTACCCCTTGTAATTCGGTCTTTTGGTGAATTCGATACGGTAGAGAGATATTCTTCGTCTCAATGTAGCATTTTTCGGTGTTTGTACCATCAGATATATGATCATTCTATGTGGTTTAGTCAGGCCATTGAATTGCTTACTGTGTTGTTTTTCCCACCGTTTAGGTCAACAATTAAGTTTTAGTCAGGTCATTAAATTGATCCCAATGAGTTTATGATAAAGTATGATATTGGCTTTAGATATCTGGAGATAAATAGCTTTCGCAATATTTTTGTAGTTAGTTCGCTGTAACAAACTTGTATCATCTGGCCACATTAAAGGATTTAATTTGAAAACTTTAGCCTACAGCTGCTATCTGTTCAGAAATGTACAAGTAAAACAGCAAAGTGCCAAAACTGCACTGCAGAGAGAACGTGCTACACAGAAAACAGCTTTAAAGATGTGGGACATCAATGGTGTTGCTCTGTGGTTGTTTAGTAATTTGCATATAAAATGCCAAAGCCTTCCTCACTTAATTTACTGTGACCATATAAATGAAGGCATACGTTCATTATCCGTGATGAACAGAAACATTTAACCAATGAACCCCTTAACCTAGTTTTAAGCCTGCTAAATCACTGAACTTTTATCTTGCTGACATTTATCTTGCGATTTTCATTTTTTTTTCAAATAATTATGAATTTATATGTATATATGTATAAATAGTGGTTTTAAACATTTTTTTGTTCATGTTTACCTTGTATGCTTTCAGCAAAATCATCTCTCAGTAGGTGTCACCCCTGCTGTCCTTCCATCATTTAGTCTGCTTAATGTAACACTTTTGTAACTAAGACGCCATTGTTCCTAATATTATGTATTTTTTTCAATAAAAATAACATTGTCTCATTTTTTTTCCGCATGGAAAACGTACTTCTCAAATGACATAGAGGTGGGCACATAGGTCGTTGCCTCAAAAACGGAAGACACTTCTTAAAAGTTTATTGTGTTGTTTTATGTCATTAAACTTTTGACAAAAAACACACAGTTACACATGTTACAAGACTTAATTGTTTATTTGTACTATAATGTACAGTTAATGTTTTGTCTAAATGGAACAGCATCTTTAAAACACCCTTGAATATGTGTATCCTAACAAATGACTTATTAACCTTTAGTAAGTCCGCTTTCACCTTGCTGTACTAATCCATACTTTTACATTTTTCTACTTACTACTGTATGAATGTCGTCAATGCTCATTCAACAATCCTAAAATTAATGTATATATATATATATATATGTGTGTGTGTGTGTGTGTGTGTATGGGAAGCCCATTACATCTTGGAATACACTGTGTACAACAACCTTTTAAATGAAAACAAATTACAGGCTCTTAAACTTCCGGGATTCTAGGGAAAATTTAATTTATGAGGACCTGTGACTTAATGGCACAATTTACAATAAATGTATATAAGGCAAGCATTAAGCAGAGGCAGTCAACCGCAGAGTCGAAAGCACGAGAGAGAGAGGATATAGTGGTTTAATCTGAAACACTGCTATAACAGCACTTTACTGCTGAATTTAAACAAGAATGTTGAAAGGTACATCTTCAATGCATTACAGCTACCATTAACAATAATTGTCTACATTCTCTCAAATGAATCCTTTCTCCCTTATGTCCCCATCAACTTAAATCTCTTGTTTCTCCACACACGCTTTGCAACGTGTGTAATACGCAAGAGTGGGGGGGGGAAACTGTCTTGATGGTAATTAGCAGATGAAACCTTGTTGGACATTAAAAGTATAATTGTATCATGCAACTGCAAGGAAGATTCCATTAATAAATTATTCTACTCAGGTTACTTAAGCCTCATTTTCAAGAAAAGGGAGCTCTGGGATATAAATTGTTTTCAGAAAATCATTTAGAATTCATTGCTATGCAGCATTTGGTGCACTAAGAGCAGACTGGTAAATAGAATGAGCGTTATAAAAATGCATACATGTTACAAGATAACTATATACGGTGCTTAATGTCCCATGGAAATGGTATGTTTTTTTAGACTTGGATAATTACCTGTATAATTGCAGACATGAGTTAAAATGAGTTGTGTATAACACTCTAATCTGTTAATGCCAGGGCAAATTATTCATCATATACTGGTTTAGATGTCAGCACATAACATTGGTCATTTTAAAAATAGAGGGTCAGAGGCTTTGATGAAATATAAGAAAGTTTGCTTTACTGCAGGGCCACTAAAAACCGCATGGCCTCGGCGCAAAAATTGCTCTGGGCTCCCCCAACTTCACTAAGCAACATGTCCCACAGTGCCACCATTGCCCCCAAACAGCTTGTGAGTGCCACATTTGCCCTAAGTGGCTTATCAGTGCCCCAAAACAGCCTATCTGTGCCATCTTTGCTCTAGCTTGTCAGTGCCCCCCCAAAAAACTTATCTGTGCCATCTTTGCCCCAAACAGCTTGTCTGTACCATCATTGCCCCTTGCCCGCCTCCAACATACACTATGACACACATATGTAAAAACACTTACACAATTTTACACATGTACTAATACTTACTAACACACATGTACGCACTCATTCCAACACACACTCCCTCCTCTCATACCGCTCATGCATACACATCACTCCATCTTACATCACTTACACATCCATGCTCACGCACAATTAAACATCCACATCCATGGTCACATACACTTATACATAGACATGCATGCTCAGATACACTTATACATAGACATGAATGCTCACAGAAACTGATACATAGACATGCATGATCACATACACATAAATATAGACATGCATGCTCACATACACTTATGCATACACATTCATGCTCATATGGATGTCTATGTATAAGTGCATAACAGCCAAGTATGCACTACCAGCCAAGTTCATCCACACTAAACTCATCCAACCATGTCTTTATGGGCCTTGCAGTGTGCACTGCACACTTCCCCAAACTCTTTCCACAAAGTTGGAAGCATAGCATTATCCAAAATGTCTTGGTATGCTGAAGGGGACATGCTAAGACATTTTGGACAATGCTATGCTTTCAACTTTGTGGGAACAGTTTGGGGAAGGTGGCACATAATCTGCTGCTGGACTGGCAGGTCAGGTGAGTGGGTGGCTCTGTGTGCCAGTGGGCCAGTCTGGGCGTGTTTATTAGCTATGAAATTTTATGTTTCATATCAGAAGGAACCTTGGGAAAGCTTACTTACCCAATAGCCCAATCACACCCTTGAGACTGAATGGCACAAATGTTTTCTCCTTCGTGGTCTGAGTGAATCTGCTTCTGGGTGCCGGGATATGGCGTCATATCCCAGTGCCCTGCATCTTTTGGTTATATGCAAGGGAGGAAATTTCAGTTTGCATGTATGCATTTTGCATTTAACAAAAAACACTGTGCCAAGTATACACACTGCATTCCAATGTGCAATGCATATCTAGACAGTATATTTGTGGTAATTACAAGAAGATTGATTCATACATTTTTGACTATGAATATAGTGATTTATTGTTGGGTCACAGGCACAGAAATAAAAGCGTAAATAAAATTACATTTTAGTCATAAACCCTGGTTATGCCACCCTCATAATGACACACTATGTTTAATGAAGTAAATGGGATCTTCGAGTGTGTTGTGACATCAGTGACTGGTAATTTAAAGTTTCTAAATCCCCATACGTCATAACCATTCATGAAAATTCCTACTTTTTCTCCAATTCTATTATTAGTATATCTATGACATAAGTCTAAAAAGGATAGTTCAAAGTACAAAGTATTTCCCACATCAATATGTACAGTGATTGTTAAGTGAGAACAACTAATTCACCATAATTACCACATAGAATATTCTTAATGTTTTTTCTTTACTATCTTTGCACTAACCCTTTTCTCTTGAACACTTTTTCAGTTTTTTTTTTTTTTATTCACATAGACATGTTTAAGAGGACCACACATACGATGCAGTAAAATGTAATGTTTCTATATATCTAGACCATTAATATGTTTTTTTAAATTGGTTTTCATCGTTGTTTAATGTTAACTATAGAACGAATGCTGCTTTTTATTGTTTAAAATCACACATTGCAGCAGGAGTCCTTAGATATCAAATGTTAAATTGCTGATTATACATGCAAATTCAGAAAGCTAAGTAATTAAGCATTTCTGCTGGTTTCATCAATAAGAGATGATTATCACATTGTGCCTGGAAGTTGGTAAATAAAAAAGTTTAGTGTAAATTGGGACAGACAAAAAGTATAGCTTAACATCTGCCTCAAGGGTTATTTAATTCTGATTGAATTCATATATAAAAATCCCATTTATTCTACCTATGTACATCCCTTTAGGTCCAGTTTTAAGATGTTAAATTCTGCATCGTATGAGTACATATGCTAAATGTAGTTAAGTCACGTCCTGTCTTACAAAGAAGAACATATCTTGAGTTCTTTTGTTTTGTTTAATTGAGACAAAGCAGCTAACCCCTTCATACCAATATCACTATTTGGCCTATGTGATTCCACTTTTGTTTTAGGAAAAATTTTCACAAGGTTCCACCATGTTTTCTGGGCAAGTCTGGATTGGCTGCTGTGGCTCCGTGTACACGGCTTGGGTTCTAGCTCAGCTCTTTTTTCTACATTAACCCTAGCATTTCTAGTGACACTGCTTCAACCCTAAGCTTGTACAGGTACAACAAACTAGATTTGTGCATTCAGATTCACGTGAATTGCAAATTTAACAAGGCCAGACCCCCCCCCCTGAAAACGATGAAAAAGAAGCAAAAGGCTCAACATTTTCACCTAAATCCACAGGCTCTTTCACTCCCACTCTCTTATACTCTCTGAATGTCTCTCTACCTTCTCTACTGACTACTTCCACATCTGACTTCCTTTTATTCATCCTTTCTCTTTGTTTATCTGCATCTCCATGGACATAATCTCTTGGTGAACTTCCTCTAAAATGGTGGAGCTTCCGGTGATGTTCTCTCTGGTCCTTGAATTGGGGGAGAGGATGTCACCAGAAGCTTCACCATTTTGGCAGGAATTCACATGAGGTTATTTTAGTGAAAAATGACGGAGCCCTGGATTAAATTTCTTGCATATTATCACTTCTTTCTGTCCTCCAATTTCTCATTCGGTAACTTTCACTCCATCTTTTTCCAACCTTTCACCCTTTCATCTGGTTCATCCCCAACTTCATTTCAAACACACTCCCTATATCTGGCATCCATACCTTTGGATACAACCTTTTTTTAAACATGTATCTTATCATTCTATAATTTTGCCTCTAAGCATTTTCATTTTGCTTCATTTTGCATATACTTATCTGTCTGTCTCCATCCCTCTCATTATTTATTTATGCATATGTGACTAAGTTTTGAAACATGGCCACAAAATGTATATTTTTTTAAATCACGCCATTACAGACTGGAGAAAAAAATGTACTTTTACCTTGTTTCATTTTAAAGAGGTTGTGATTCACAGGAGTCTGATACCAGTAATTGCATCCTGAAAACAGGAAGATAACAGTAATTGCATTTCTGCATCAGCCAAGTGGCAGGTGCCTGGTTGTTTGACACACACACACAAACACATAGATGCATAGACATGTAGACATCTAATACAAGGCACTGGTATATGCATATTAATTGACTCTTCACATTGAACTTAAATGCTAATTGCTAATATTTTCTACTTACTCTTGTAATAAGTTAGATAATATAGTACCATTTTTTCAGAGGAACTGTTGAAAGCACTAGCTTGTTTCTTTTAATTTTGTGAGATGCTCCATAAAACCTTACTTAAATGTGTATTATTGTAATAATTGTAACATATTTTTGTAAATATGTAATTATTCGTAAAATAGCTATTATATATATATATATATATATATATATATATATATATATATATATATATATATATATACTGCTCTGCAAGCGTTTTAGCCAAGTGATTTAGAAAAATAGATAACTTAAATAAATAGCAGTGCTATCAGCTCAGCATTGGCAGAAAACAATGGGACCCTGGTACACCCATCTATTGTCCGGAGAAGTCTGATCAGAAGGTATCCTAATGGAACTTGTGGCCACAAACACATAGAAACAAGGCTGAGCAACCTGACTATTGACAAAAACACAGGAACTTGACTAAGGTACCATCAATGTCGGCACCCGCCCCGGTCCCAAGAAACACACATGAACACGATACTATTTATAATGTATTGTTTATTAAAGTCAACCTTTGGATGAAAATTTAGCCACGGTGCAGTCAGCACACGAAAAGTAATCAATACTTTATTTATTCAAATAACATAAACTTAATAACACGTGATAAATGCTTTGCTTAACACCTACAACCATACCAGCTGGCCCAGGCGTAAAACCGTATCCCTGTTGCGACCACTGGCGTCCCATGCACCGCAGCCCTCCTCACAAATGGATTCACAAGGGCACAAGCCCAAGGAGTGTCCTGCACCTAACCCTCTAACCTTTGCACCATGCCAGCCCCACTAAACAACCGCAGCCATTAATAAAGGGGATGGGAGGGAGGGAATGCTGTCCACTCCAAATAATCATTTGCACAGTCCTTGTATACATAATGCGTTTCCTGGCTGTGGCAGTATAGTTTTGTAAATGTACTTATATATTCACAAATAAATCTATCAGGTAACTCACTAACTCTTAAATGTGTGTGCTTCACACATGCATCTACCTCATCATGTCTCTTGCTTAAGAAAGGCAATGCTCTCCGATGTTTCACATAAAGAAAACAACATTTATTTTGAAATGGATTATATTACCTAATGAGTTGCCAAATTAAACCAGATGTCACACATTTTGCTAAAGATGAACATGTTTTGGAGGATCTTACCATCAATTTAATAGAATTTTGAAGTCAGATAAATCTTCCACTTATTGTTACTTTATTCAACACAGCCCTGCTTGCGTTCATAAACATCACAGCAAGCAGTCTATGAGGCAAAGAACTGGATTTCATCATGACTTCATAAAAAAATACAATTTCTCATTAAAATATTAGTCTTCCTTAATAACTAAATCACTAAAATTGGATTAATTATTTTTTCTGTATTTGTCTGCTTCTCCCCATGCCTTCTTCGTGAACATGGCTTCCTGGATCCTATATTTTGGTACCCCCTTGCCCCTCTACTAATTCAGATACACACTAGCACATACTCATGCCAACACACATGTACATGGACATACTCACTTACACCCCCCACACACCTACATCCTACACATTCATGCTCACACATGCATACACATCAATGCTCGGACATACCAGGGTGACCACATCATGCATGTTTTCCAGAACACATATCATTTTTACATATTGCCAACCAGCCCAGATAAAATGTTGCCCTGCAGTGTGTGAAATGTATAGACTTATGGAAGGGAGCCAATTAGCCAGTTATACCCTCCATACTACAGGGCAGCATTTTATCTAGGCTGGTCAGCAATCTGTAAAAAATATATGTGTCCTGGGCACATATGGTCACACATACTTACACATACAAATCCATGCTCACACATACACATTCATACTCACACACCAACATTTACACATATATGCTCACACACTAACATTTACACACAAGATTGGTAATATTCCCCAAAATATGAAATTATTGTATTGTATCCATATAGTATCCATATACAATCATAACTTTACCAAACTTAGTCAGACTTTTTTCACAATACTTCCAAATTTAGGGTTCTCTGTGTGCTGGGGGTATCTGGTTATATACAAGTCAAGTGTGCCAATTAGCATACTTGGGAGTCTGGATAGTAAATAATAATCAGAAATGTTATCTCAAATCTCAAAGGACATAGACAAATAGTAAAGGTTTTCTTAACTGTGATGAAAATGAACATTCTTTCTGAGAAAAACAGTTAATATAACCGAGCTGTGGGAGATAATTCAAATGTCAATATTGTTGAATGTATACATTTAATTACTGATGTACAACTTAATGTGAAGTCCCTAATTAATAAAACTGAAACTAACTTATGGTCAATAGAGCATAGAAAACATGCAGTTTATCATGCAACTCTGACAATATGAACTAAAGATGCTTATGGGTGTATTTTTGTGATAAGCCTTCAAAAATAGAAAATATTTAAACAATATGTAGGATTTACAAATGTGTGGTATTGACAATTCAGACTAAGCAAAAATTAAATTGGAGGATGTTCTCCTATTACTTTAAAAATATGAATTAAACTGGCATTGCTACAAAGGAAAATTATGCATTTTTCCTAATGAAAAAAGCACTAAAGAGGATTATATTCTCTGTTATCATAAGTCAACGTGCTTTCAGATTTCTACAAACTGAAAAACACAACAAACAATCAAACAGAAAACAATGAGAAAAAAGAGCGATTGGCAGTGAGATCAGCAGGAATTGAAATGGGTTTAATGTACTAAGAAATGGAAGTAACAGACTGAATTAAAAATAATGCAAGTATGACAGTTATGAGAAGAAATGTGTCAAAAGGGCTACACGCTCTCTTTATTATGAGATGGTCTGGCTTTTCATCAGAGCGAAAAAATAAGACAAAAAAGAATTAGATGGGGAGCGCTGTGTCAATCGTGGGATAAATTATTGGCAGAAATAGAGTTCAGTGTGTTCTCTTTTTCTAGCCCTTCTCCTCTACAAAAATGTATACACATATACAGATCTACATGTTTAACCCCTTAATGACCGATTAAGGGTGATTAATAAAATATTTAAAAAACAATTAAAAAATATTTAAAAATAATTATGCATCAGAGGAAACATCCAGTTCCAGCAAAACATAAAAAAGTCCAAAAAGAAAAAATAAACCAAAAGTTTATTATTATGAGCGAGTGCTAAAATTAGCACTGTATCGTCCCCAAAATCTTGACATGAATAGAGTTAAAGTAAAAGCATTTCAAATAAGGGGTGTCAAATTTTAAAAAAATGAATGGCTTGATGGGTAAATTGGAGTGGCATGGTTCAAAGATCGGGCATAGGCACAGACCGACCAAAATGGGGGGGTGCATATCCCAAATGTGGCCTTTTAGCCACCAAACACCAGACTCAAAATGAAGAAAGGCCTTCTTGTCCTGAAAAAAAAACCTATATATAACTTGTGTGGGTTCACTAAATGAGTAAGGAGAAAATTACATCTAAACACGAGCACCGCAAAAGTGTTAAAACTGCCTCGGTCCCAAAGGGTACAAAAAGTAAAAGAAACAGCCTGGTCCTTAAGGGGTTAAATCAAGAACATTAAGACACATTAAGTTCTGTGATTAATGATTTGTCACATTTGACGGGCTTTAACAGGCTTTGGGTCTGTTAAAGGCAACTACTGTACTATTAATCTACTCTGAATCTTCTCAATGTCCTCGTTATGTCACCATTTTTGTTAAATTAGTTCTTTACCAAACACAAAAAGACTAACATAGCAAACATTTTCCAACAGTGTTTGGTTCTCTCCCTAACAGACCATACATAAACGTAGGTATTAGAAGGAAATAAGGCCATTGTATTGGGATCTATTCTGGAAAAGATAAGTCACTAAAACAAGTTAAAGTGTTAGTACGACTGACGTAGCTAAGCGCACTGCTGTGATCTTGCTTTGTAAAGCAGCATTTCAACCTTCACACAGTAGTCCGCATCATTTTATGAGAAGCTTTTTTTTTGTTTAAATCATGCTTTTCCATCGACTACTAGCAGGTAACACAGATGATTACATTCAACAATCTGAGCTGAAATATACAGCCAATCAGCCGCAGACGTTGCTTCATCATTTTTCCTCCGAACTACAGAGAAGATCTATAAACACATCCGCAGTGCAGCTTTATGTTGTGAATCATGGGCAGAGTGTCATGTGAATCATTGTTCCTGCCTGCCATTGTGATGTATTTTAAAGTAAAAAAAAAGTAAAAAAAAAACAGAAATACACCTACAATTTTTGTACAATTTAGTAGAATTAATAAAAACGTCTAGGCACACCAAAATTACAATGCTATATGACAGATGTAGATCACTCAGCCCGTATCGAACAGTTCCTATGAAGGATATTTGACATATAGTCCTAGGTTCTCTTTGGGTTTGACCCTGTGTCTCTGGCTCGGTTTCATCCTTCTTCAGGCAGGAGAGTGATATTCTGCGTCAAAGTGACGTTTAGACTGTACAAGAACTAAAAAAATCTGTGGGGGATGTGATAGTTTTTAAATTATGTAGGATAGTTTTTTTCCAGCTATTTCTGTGTGAAAAAGAGAATATTTGTGGCTGAAAACACTTTGATGAGAGGATAAAAAACAGGGAGCGACATTGTAGTTTGTACAATGCACATTAGGGCTTACTTTATGGGTAGAAGGATCGCTGGCCCAGAGGAAGGATATCTGAGAATAGGAAGGGAGGTCTGATTGAAACGTTTGTTTGTGATAAGCGTAAAATAATTGTGGTACAGATGCTATGCCGGCGGCTAGTAGAATTGCCAAAGAGGAGTCATTGTGAGAATGCTTTTTTAAAGAGATGGGAATTGGGAAGGATTGGGCGCGTCAGAGGCATGTACCGTTCACAGTGACGTTTTCAACAGCTGCAAATAGTAATTCAATGGGAACAAATCTCTGATCTGTCTATTAAACCGAGCGACTGTACAGCCAGCTTCCATTTCAGACATTATGTACATTGTGTGTATTTTATGTTACAATTATGTTGCCATACATATCTATGATTCTATATTTACAATGTTTTTTTATTAGAGAGGTCTTATATTGGCAACATAGTAATATTGGCAACATAGTAATAGGTAACTTGGATAGATCATTATCAAATATTAAAACTGTCTAAATAGTGAAAATAAAATAACTTGGAAAATGTGAAGTGTGGGATGTATGGTCAGTACATGTGTTCTGTAAAATAGGACTAGTATTTGAGTAAGTAAGTAAATTGAGAATAATGGTGTTTCTTATTGCAATGACTGTGAAAATGTGAATTTATTGTGTATTGATAACAATTAATTAAAGGCACATTTAGAAGTGAGTACATCTATTGTTTAATAGTTGGGATGTCTTTTTTCCTCCTATCTATAAGGGTTTGAAATCCCTTCTGTATGGTTTGTAAAGGATTCTTCTTGTAAGTAGAGGTGTCTGATAACTGGAGATTTCTTTAAAGTAGTCTTCCTTATTTAAGATGACAATTTATCTGCCCTTATCTGCTGGTTTTATGATGTCTAAGGGCCTCTTTCTTTCCTGACGTTAAATTGTGCTTATTCCTTTTGCTTGACCTTTTCTAGGTCATTTAAAACTAGGGTTTTAAATTCTTTGATATGTCTTGGGTTATATAATCGAGGTTAGAATAGGGAAGGCTTCTTTAAATTGGTATGTTTAAATTAGGATTTCCTTCAACCTTTCATCACATTGTCTTACCCTTCAACAAATTATGGTACTGTCAAAAGGTCTAAAATGTGCCCTTCTAATTCTTTTGACACCTTCAAAACTTACATTGATGTCAACAAACTCACAAAGTATCTAATTTAAAAAAATGTTTTACACCACAGTGGATCAAGACATAAAAAGTACATTCAGTCAAGATTTTTTTTCGCAGTTAAGAACTACCAATTTATTATATATATGCAATCATCCGATCTACCTACTTGTGAGGTAGCCCTATACATTTCTTGGCCTCATTTAGAAACAAGCTTGCTTGGAAATGTAGCTGCAGTGGCCTCATCCCCAGTAGACTCTTTATAAGTGGACAGAAAACAGTTACAGCGGAGTTACTGCAGGGTGTTAAATAAGAGTTAAACTGCAGGCATCATCCTCTCCATGTGCAAACAGCCACCATCCTCATCAACCCATCTGAATGGCCAACGACCTCTACAGATCATTCAGACCCTATCAATGCATCCTCATCTAAGCAGTCCTCTTCTAATGCTTTGCTTTTCTGTAAAATTCTCAAACTACCAAGACACATAATCTTATAAGATCCTTACTTTTTCTTTGGCGTGTTGCATATTTTCAGATATGTGGTTCCTTAGAACACCTTTATATATTGATGAAGCAGGATTTGATCAAAAAACGGTTTATTTTGACATAAGTATCTGCCATGAGAAGTGGGGCATGCCAAACCAAGGCTATCATTTGGAACTGGTTTTGAAATCCAATATAATTTGCCTATGGGTGATAATATATTACTATCTCACTTACCAGTCACTTTTATATTCTTATAGTCCTAGCATAACTTTATAATCTAGAGGTAGAAATTGTAGGACTCTGTTGTCACACATCACAGGAAGCTCAGTCTCATAGTGTTTCAGCGAGTGGACATAGTTGGGGATAATTTTGCTGATTGTGAAGGAATGGCTTCTTTACCTATAGTTTATACCATTCCGCCATCCATATTTTTGTGAGCCTTTGTTTACATTATATCTACTTCTGCTTTATTTACTGCCAGGCTTCATTTCTTTTGAAATCTAAATTAATTGGATGTTCCTTAGATTTTACTTTTTGATGAACTAAATTGAGTAGCAATTTGGGTGTTCTTGTAAATCATTAGCTATTATGCATGGTTGTGTAAATAATTTATAACTTATGCAAGTCATACTTTATATGGCTCTTTATTTACATTATGGAGGTACACTCATTCATTCTGAAAGCAAGACATGCGGGCAGTTGGAATGATCACTCATATGATTTGAAATAGTTCTAGTACTAAACATGCAAGGATCAGGCATCAGTTTATCAGTGTGTTGGAGTAGTTTATGGGATACGGAATATTAGGTTTTACACTGTTTACCCTTGTAATATAGCCTTGATCTCTATAATGTGACATGCATAATAACTCTGAGCTGGCATTTTGCCTTATTTATATTACACTAGAAGATTGTATTGCATCTGCCAAGGCTATGTCTATGTGACCTGATCTCTGTGGTCATAAAATATATCCTGGAAATAGAAAAACAAAATCTTTAACTTGATGTGGGTAATATGGGTACTGAAAATAAAAGAACGTCTCAGGAGCAAGAGACCAAGAGGCAGGAAGATATCTGCGTTCACTTGCTAGGCTTTGGGGAACCCGGGAGTCCTGATATATCCATTGTGTCCATACAGATGAGTACATTTAGTAATGATACAGCGTGCTAATTTTAAATCCGAACTTTAATATCCAAAGAATATATCAATATTTCACAATATATTGTTCCAGTGGTATAATCTTCTGTAATAAAGAAACACACAGGAGATGTGACGTCTCAGTCAGCCATGTGCATGTTAATCTAATTTCATAGGTTCTGGCAAGTATGTTACATTAAAGACTAAGATCATATTGGAGAGTGTCCCTAGAGTTTTCTTTGATGCTACATTTTTTTTCTTCTGCTTCACATTATTTTCTTCCAGAAAGCTTCTTCTGAGAATGGTCACCTAATTATCGTGACATATAACGTGAGCCAAATTGAATGAAACAGATGTTTTTTTTTAAACTAATGCTAATCAATATTTTCTAAGAATAAAAGATGCGTATTTCCAGTCTAAGAAAATAAAAATGATGAAGTAATATTTCTTTATGGTTATCGGGAATCCCAGATACAGTAGTTTGAAATAAACCCATCACTCACTATACATTTATTGAGCTTTTTGTATTCCTTTACAATAAGCAGATCCATTTCTTCTATATACTGAGCCAAAATAGGAACTGCATCCACTGCCTTCTTCGCATGATAAGTATGCAGCTGTTATATTAGCACTTAAGTGTGTTCAGCACAATGGAAAGGCAACACATTGCTACATTGTTTTGGATTAAAAATTTTATAAAAAGAATCGTCAATATTTTTTTTTCATTTTAGCTCCAATTGGTAAGTTGGTATATTTATACATTTTATGGGGATTTTACACACCTGAATACTTCGGTCACCACCTATTTTTTTGTCCCGTATATCTGTCTTCAGCAATAGGGCTGAGCCTAAGTGTGCCCCACAGAGGCAAACTCTCTCTAATTCCTCCAATCGGGGAGAGGGATGTCTGCAGAGATTAAGACGAAGAAAGAAGAGAGAAAAGAGTGCAGAAGAGAGAAGAACATGAAGATGAAGGGCAGGAAGATGTGAGACAAGGAAGTGGAGCTGTGAGGCAAGGAAGCAGAAGTGGTCAGCAAAGAAGGTAGGGAGACATTCAGAGAGTGTGAGAGAGTAAGAGTGATTGGAGGATTGGGGAGAGGTCAACGCAACCGTCTCCATTTTGGCAGAAGTTCCTTCCAGGTTATGTCCACAGGGATGCAGACGAAGATAGATGATACCAGATTGAAGATAGAAGATAAAAGACAGAAGATGCAGAAGCGGAAGTGGCCAGCAGAGAAGGAAGTGAAGTGAGAGAGAGAGTAAACGAGAGAGAGTGTGAGACACATGTCTAATAAATATAATTTAAATAGTAATTTATTTAATAGTCATTTTGTTACAAATTGGACTTGTTATTCATTTCATGACATCATTGAAATTTGCACATAAAAGGTGCAGGGAAACTTGTATAAACAGAACAAATAAAGTTTAATCTTGTACAGGAAGTATTTAATATTTTAGTATTACCAAGTAGCTTGCTACTGGCAATTTTGGCTTATTTGTCAAAAGAAATGTCCAAACATTTTAAAATTGGAATGGCTGTATTTCGAGGGCTTATTAATTCCTACGAAAAATAAACCTCTACATCTGGCTCATTTTAATAATAAACCCTGTGATCCACTGTGCTGTTTACACTGTATTTATGGCTCATTTAGAACTGTTGTGACTAAGGTTCATTAATTCTCATTGCTTATTTAGCTCAGTTTCAGTTTAAATGTTTAGTTGGAAGGCTGTTGAATTGTTATTGAGTAGCTTTTTATAATTCCCTAATATTAACATTCTATATGATGTGTCCATGATATAATGAGTTAGACCTCTTTTTCTTCCAATCATAATAGTTGAAAGTATATCAGTTATTATTTTTACGTTAAGTTGCATCTTTAAGTGGCATAGTAAAACCGATTATTATTATTTTTTTAAAAAATGTATGCAAAAAAATTGTATTGCATACATTTTACACATATTGCATACATATTACCTTTTTTGTTGGACAGTCGTTCTTAGATGATATAAGAGCACACAGAGCATACAGACTTCTGCAGGGGCCGCTGCTTCCCTCTGCGTTGCTCGCACTCTGTAAGCAGCCGGGCCCCTGTGGAAATGATCAGGTTTGTGACCCCTGCGATCGCGGTTGTGGCAGGCTTATGCCCCGCATTAAAAACGGCCCTCGCCCTGGGCGGCTGGCCCACCAGGAAATTAGGTTTAGGGCAGACTGAGCGCCAATTGCCCCCGGCCCAGCCCGTCCCTGACATTGAAGAATGTATTAGAGCGTGCTTTCGATTTCTAATCTTTAGCCGAATAAATGAAAGAAGAAGCCTTAAGATAGAATGACAGACCTAGCAACACAATAGTCATCTCGGTATGTTTTCTCCGTATGGAGGGAAAGTTCTGAGTTCAACATTTTGCGACCACAATATTACTGACATAACTAATGATTCTTTGGCATTTCACTACTTTAAAGGCCATGCTTCTAACTTATAACTCCACACATAAAGAAAAACATATATATATATATAATATATGTCATTTAACCCGGTACTCAGTTTTATTTAGACCCAACCGCCATAAGAAATGTCCAAGGAGGATACTATTTAATAAATAACCACAAAATGTGTCCTTATTTAATGTTACTGTAAGTAAATACATGCGTTTTAGAAACATATCGATGACTTACTAAAGGTCTTGTTATTGATTTCAAGAAACCATGTTCTGTGGTCATTACGTTCTAAGAGACTTTATCTTAAAGGGGAGCTCTCGCTCAATAATGTTGCTAGCATCAGATATAAATATGTTTTCAAATGTATGATGTTTTCTATTTTTAAAACAGTTCTAGTTTTGTATAATATAATGTTTTCAGGTGTCTACACATTAGTCCTTTCCACGGAACAGTTTTTTGTTTTGGTTTTTAACAAAGGAATAAGCGACATATTTACACAGTTTGATTTATTTTCCTAAAATATTGTCGTGTATACTGTATATGTAACATTGGAGTATAGCTGCATCTTTTTATTTGAAATGTTATTACAGATTGCTGAATGCCATCATGGACATAAATATACATCATAAAATAAATTAAAACAATTTCATATATTTTCCAAAGAAAATCATTTTTATAAAAAAAAAAAATGAGGAATTAAACGTTATTGAGTTTTTTTTAACTGCTACTTAAAATTGGTTCAGCCTGTTATATAAGACAACTGGAAAAAAACAACCATGCTACTCTTGTAACACAATGAAAAAAACATGCCACTGCGGAATTACTTAATCTAAACATGTAACTATGTTTGCTTAATTATAGCTGTAAGTGTCAATTACTTAACGAAAGGGAATCCTTGGCAGAGTCCCTGTACATTCATTTATCTTCGCTTCCATTTCTTATAAAGAAATATTTCAAAAAGTTATCCTAAGACTGAAATTAGGTATTGATTTTTCACTTCAAACTGTAAAATTTATTTTTATAACTAGCAATTATATTGATGCTATATAGATGTTGGTAAGACGATTATCACTCATACCCCACTACCTTTATAATACTAATAAAGATATTATTACACTATTGACAGAAAATAGCATGTTATACACCAAGACATAAATAAGAACAATACACCTGAAGGTCAGCGCTATATATACAGCAAGCTGGGTGTATTAAACAGTTAACTGTTGAAATGCTTACTGTGTGAAGGAAAAATTACAAAATGTGTGTATTAAGAAACTGACACATTATCAATACATAAATAACCTAAGTATAAGTAAAGGTTGATTCAGATCAAAAGAGAAGATGATTACTCGCACTTACATCCCCCTGACCTCCTCAAACGTTCAAGCGATAAAATAAAATAAATACTAAACATGGGGTTCCTCCTGCATTCACAATTAAACTAATATCCATTTATTTTACCGATACAGGGCACCACTGTATATTAAATATTTGGTGATCCACACCGGGTGATGTACTAGATATACTTTTCTCACCAACTCGTGTCCTGGCATAAATCCTACTTGACTAATCAATATAGGAGAGAGTTCGTTTTGAGACCGAGCAATGCCCCTGTTTGTAACCATTACATTATAAATACACAGCTATTAAGAAAATAACCCAACCCATACATCCAAACACATTTTTAATTGCTCATATCATTAAATTAAATTACCATCTTAAAATGAAAATAATGACAGGAAACATAATGCTTGAAATTGTAATGGAATATGGTTTTATAATACTGTCAGAGTGTTATGGACTTTTTTTGTAAAAAGCCACAGTTTGACCTAAAGCGCTCAGTGATCAACATTTTTTTCTGTACCCAGATGCTTCAAATGTAGGAGCAATTCCTATTGTTTTGTTTCTATTTATTGAAATAGTAGTCTAGTACAGTACTCAAGTAAGTAATAAAGTAAAGAAGAGTTTATCTATTCAAACAAATGGAGAAAAAAATTCAGTCATGTTAATTGGGAGTGACACATGTCTGAACACAAACCACATTCGATTGTTTGCTCTTATTGTTAGAATTCTTTCTCTTTGTCTTGGTATTTTTCTCGGTGATATCGTCATGTACACTACGGTACTTGGAATAGCAGGGTTCAGGGGATTGGTGAGCTCTAAGCTGAAAAAGATAATAAGATAGATGACCTTTCAAAGACAGCGTTTAAGTAATGGCATATTGTAAATAGTTAAAGTTATTAATTTAAAAGCCAAAAGGCCAATTCACAAGGTGATACAAAATAAAATGGCAGAGCAGGCAACACAGCGGCCGGTTTACAGTTAGTATAACAAGAAAAGAGAATTGGGTATGCTATTAGATGACTACTGTATTTTGTTTGGAGGCAACACAACCTTTTTGAAAAATAATAGTCTTTAATTATTTTTTATGATACTGTACAGAATACATTTACATAAAATGTTTAAAAATCCAGTGACCTGTTGATGACGATACACGGCCTTAGGTGAGATTTTGATGGGTGTAGCATGATGCATCACATGTGCATATTAAGTTGGCCAGCCAGTGGTAAGTGTGTTTGAAAAGTCTAAAATGGAGAAGGATCTTAATAACTATGGCTCCAACCCAGGTTATTATGCCAATGAAGTTGGGCAAAATCTCAGACACTTTTAAGAAACGTATACTCTGCATATTACAATATTTTTAACTCGCAGCACAATATCAAACTAATAGGACCTATAAATCCAAAGATCAAGTACATCAATTTCTGTTGACTATAGGATGTGGTACATAAAAGCCCTATAAATTGTATAAAGACTTTTTATTTTATTTTTTTTTAATTTTTGTTTTAAAACACATGTAATTATAATACCAAAGAAGGAAAATATAAATCAGGATGACTAAAATATGGTTTGTTAAGAAAAATAATAATATGATATATTTCGAGTGCTCTGGGACATTTCCAATTCATATATTCTAACATTTAAGAAAAAAAGAGAGAAATCTGTTCTAATCAGTGTGTATTGTTATGTTTATAATATATTATTCTGTTGAGTCTTATGTGATTGTTTTTGTGAGTCTATTACTTTCTTAGATCACAGATCATGTATATGATGTTCATTTTCCTGGTATTCAAATAATTTGATGGATTTTCAAAGAAATGAATGTATTCTTTTTTGTTTAATTATGCAATAACATCAAACACCATAAAAAAACATCTTTCAACATGTAGTGGAACATCTTTCAGCAATGCATACACAAATCTAATTTAGTCACATAGCCAAGTAAAGTATTCCACTCTAATCTACTAATTTAACAATTTTAATTATTTTTTGACAGAGTTATTGTACACTAGTTTGATGAAAGATTAATCAAGGGGTGCCCTATTTTTGTTGACAGAAGGAAATAAAATGAGGAAAAATTTAATTCCACCCTCGCTGCTGAAGACTCCTGCAATTCAGCTTGGTAAGTCCTTATATGGTATGATAATTTAGCTTTGGGCTATAAAATTAATTTCCTATTTTCAAAATGGATTTTATTTAACCTAAATGACAATGGTGGGTTTGATTTATGAGCAAACAAAATGCACACAGAATATGTTTCTACTGACCAGAATTTGCTAAAGTGAATATAAACAAATGAATGATGGCATTTACAGGTAATTATTGTTATTTTTTTTTTATTAAGCCATAAAATATTCTGCAGTGGTATACAATTTAATAGCACTGTACAGAGAAAGAAAAATACCGTATTGGCTCGAATATAGGCCGCACTTTTTTCCCCCACTTTAAGTTTTTAAAGTGGGGGTGCGGCCTATATTCGGGCTCTAGCGCCCGACGCCCGGGACATGCAGTCCCGGGCGCCGGGCAGGCAGCGGGGTTAAGATACAGATCCCCCGCAGCGGTGCAGGGGACCTGCATCCTTCTCCCCGATACGCTCAGACAGCCTCCCCTGCCAGCACTTCCCACGGGGGGGGGGGTGCCGGCACGGGAGGTTATCTAAGCGTTTTACCTCTGCCCACCCCCGACTTACCGGAGCAGACTCCCGGGTGTCTTGCGGGGCCGGCGGGAGACATTTACGCAATACGCAAATGCAACTTCCGGTAACGGTACCGGAAGTTGCATACGCGTATTGCGTAGATGTCCCTCGCCGGCCCTGAAGACACTCGGGAGTCTGCTCCGGTAAGTCGAGGAGGGGGGGCAGAGGAGGACAGCGTATCGCGGGGAGGGAGGGCAGCGGATCTCGGGGAGGGAGGGCAGCGGATCTCGGGGAGGGAGGGCAGCGGCAGCGTATCGCGGGGAGGGAGGGCAGCGGCAGCGTATCGCGGGGAGGGAGGGCAGCGGCAGCGTATCGCGGGGAGGGAGGGCAGCGGCAGCGTATCGCGGGGAGGGAGGGCAGCGGCAGCGTATCTCGGGGAGGGAGGGCAGTGGCAGCGTATCTCGGGGGGGAGGACAGTGGTAGCATGTTTTTTTTGGTGCTTTTTTAAAGAAAAAAAACTTTTTCTTTAAAAAAGCACCAAACTTTTAGGGTGCGGCCTATATACGGGGGCGGCCTATATCCGAGCCAATACGGTACATGCTAAGATGAATTCACTTTGGAGTATCCCCTTAAATAGCAAAATACTCCAATGTCCAAAGGAGCCCCCTAAACAATTGATGAGTATGAATGTAATAACATATTAACATTAGGGAGACGCTGCTTCCCGAATTTTCTACACATCTACCATTACATAAGGTGGGTAAAGGTGATGGAAAACCCTTCCACTTAAATTTAAGGAGTAGTAGAAGTATTATTAAACACTCATCTACAGACACCAGATGGCTTGTTTTTCCCCTCAGAAATCTCATGGTGCTGCCACAACCACAAGGGATTCTGGGTAGGCACATGCAAATAAGGCTAACAATGATCACCTTTGCCTCTATATCAACTTTATACATGGATCCCTTGAAAGTAATTTCCCGCTGTACAAGACAGCCTTTAGAGGTGCCAGATTTTTTTTCTTTTCTGTGGGGGACTGCCTGGATCCCACCAGAAGGCCAGGGCCCAGCGGTCTCCCTTGAACTTCAGTGGGAGACCACCCAGATCCCACCAGAAGGGCAGGGCCCAGCAGAAGACCAGGGTCCAGCAATCCCCCTTGAACTTCTGTGGGGGACCGTCCAGATCCTACTAGAAGACCAGGGACCAGCAAACCTCCCTGAACTTCTGTGAGGAACCACCCAGACCCTGCCATTAGACTAGGGCCCAGCAATCCCCCTTGAGCTGCTGTGGGGAGCCAACCAGACCCAGCTGGAAATCTCCCTTGAACTTTTGTGGGGGACCACCCAGGCCCTGCCAGAACCCAATAGTCCCCCTTGAACTGTGCAAACTTCCAATGCCAAAACCCCAATATTATATTTTGTCAAATGATCATAAAGGCTGGCTGTTTTATCCTTTACAAGAGTTGCCAGCATGAGATTATGATGCTGGCCTATTACTTGAGGCTTGGGGTAGCCAAGAAATACCATTACATAAGTTATGGTGAGTAAAGGGGGATAGTAAACCCGTCTGCTTAAAATCTCATGGTGCTGCCACAACCAAAGGAGATTCCGGGTGGGTGCATGCAAATAAGGTTAAGCTTATTTGCATGCTGAAAAACCCTTCCCCTTAAATTTAAGGGGTAGTAGAAGTATTATTAAACACTCATCAACAGACAACAGACAACAGACACCAGACAAGCCAGAAGGCTTGTTTTTCCCTCAGAAATCTCATGGTGCTGCCACGACCACAATGGACTAGAATTATTTTTTTTTTTTGTATTTAAGTTTATTTATACAAAACAAACATTTGTGTGCCTGTTTTGACAATATTATATCAGTAAAGTACAGAGTGGTAAGTCAGGTACTTTCTCTTGATAAAGTCCTTGAGATCCAGCTCCGGGGCTCTGAACAAAGCCTGTGCAAACGAGCACTGCCAGAACAAGTGAAGGGAAGTCTCCTCCTCCACAATGCACTGTGGGCAGTATCTGTATCTGCACAGCCCCCTGGCATGCATAAATGTCCTTAGGGGGAGGCCTCCCTGAATGGCCATCCATGCAATGTCTTTATGCCTGTTGGTTAGCCTGCTCGACAGCCACGGTAGCCCAAACAGTCCTGGCTGTGGCGTCGGGGAGCCCTGGGATGTTCTCGATAGTGTCCTTGGCTCTGATGAGCTTGTGGATCACTCGGGGTAACCATAGGTCTGGTTTAACTCCCTCCAGTTGGTGCTCCCTTACAAATTTCCCCACGTCCAAGTAGAACCAGGGCATAACAATGGACTAGAATTTAATGTCAGAGATAAATCTATCACATGTAATTGAACCACATGTAGATAGCAATGGGAAAAAATGAGTGTAAAAATACAGTGATACGTTGTATCTTAGTTAATGCATCTGGGTCAAAAGATCTATTTTTTATCTCTATTTTGCAAACAATTCAAGGATTGATATTCAATGACTTGTGATAGATTTATCATTTGAATCGAGCACGAAGGTAAAAATATAAAGCGTTCTTTTACTGGCTGTTTTAGTTTCATATTAATTTCATATTATTAATATTGCTAAGTAAATATTTATCAGCAACACAGATATTTTCATTACATTTGAAAGAAAGGTAACTTGAGTTGACTCATTCGGGTGTAGTTATTATGTCAAATTATAATGTAGCTTTGCTAATATATTGTTTTAGGTTCTTATGGGAAACATCACGACGATGTTAAATTGGTGTCTAAGAACGGTTTTGCTGTAGCATTCATTGAGTTTACAAATGATTTTGCAGTGTATGTCACATGGGATCAACTATAAGCAAATTAACAAGGACATAAAGCTACACTAAATGAATGCTAAACTTTCAATGAACCCTTCAAGTTCTAGAAGGTGAATAACGCAATGGCGTTTGAAGGATAAATCTATGTATTTTAATGCACGCTTCTTGATAAGAACGATAACACGTTTAAAATGAGCATAGCTATTCTGTGACACTATAACGGTCCATATGGGAGATCCAACGAGCTGCAATGCCATGTGTTGTTACGCAGGTAAAGTTTATTTACAAAAGTTGTTTTAGCTGAACTCACCTGTATGGATTGAAACTGAGAGTTGTTTAACTTTTAGAGTTGTAGGGAATAAATAATACAATCAATGGTAATTAAATATTTTTCATAAAAGCACCCCCCCAAGTAAATATATCATATGTATTTGTATATATATATACACACATATTGCACATAAAGCCCATATATATGATTACCCACACTCCAGTGCAGCTGCTATTGTGGACCACTTTAAATACCTTCTAAGTTCTATTTTGTATGGCCAAATCAGAGCCCCTTATTTTGCAGTGCAGTTATATATGAAAATAAGTATCTGATCTGTTTTAAATCTGTTGATTTGTTGAGTAGTCATTTTCCTAACTACTAGACCAACCGTTGCCTGAGTTAAACAAATGGTCACTTGGCTTGTCAATAGAAGCAGCAACATTGCAGTTTTAAATGTGTAATTTGCATAAAAAGTTCATTGCCTGTAGTCAGTGATAAGTAATTGGAGACCCATTAATATGCTATAAATTGCAAGAAGATAGCATTTGTCACTTCTGATGACAGTATATTGGTGCTAATGGAAAACTAAAAATATCATTAGGCGGTACATAACTGAACCCTCGACATCTCTTTCGATTTCCCTTCTATATTACATAAACATGAAAGGTTATAGTCTTTTAATACACTGTTTTCTTTGTTTATAGCCAGCTTCATGCAATATTTGAAAATCTATATACTGTATTTGCTCAATTATAAGACAAGTTTTTTTTTTCAGAGAAAATGCTCTAAAAAATATCCCTCGTCTTATATTCGAGGTTGTCTTATAAATCAAATAGAGGTCTGACTACAAGACTAAGATCCAGATCTCCCGCAGCGTTGCAGGGGACCTGGATCCTCCAGCCGGTGGACATCTGTGCAATGTGCGCAGACAACTTCTGCTGCTGCCGGCACTTTTGCCAGGGCTTCTATGACAGAGCACTGGCGTGACATGTCCTTCCGGTGCTCAGTCATAGAAGCCCCGGCGGAAGTACCGGCCAGCAACAGCGGAGCTTGTCTGCGCGCATCGCACATGCCTCCACCGGCTGCCCCCACTAGACACCAGGGAGTCCGAAGCACGGGGGTACAGTCTAGGGATGCACTGATAAGTTGGGGGGTTATAATGGTTTTCTGGAGGCAGAGTGGCATATAGGGGTTAAAAGGCATATCTGGGAGGCAGAGTGACATATAGGGGTATATAAGGGATATCTGGGAGCAGAGTGGCAAATAGGGGGTAAAAAAACTTATTAGGGAGTTAGAGTGGCATATAGGGGGTATAAGGCATTAAAAAATTAATATTCAAATTTTGGGGGGTCATCTTATAATCAGGATCATCTTATAATTGAGAAAATGCAGTATCTGTTTTAATGATAAAATCATTTTGTTTCCAGAATAATAATTAATATAATTCTATCTAATACTAATGCTTCTTGTTTGGTTCTTGTTATGTTTCATTTATTCATTTAAAGTGAGCCTTTGCAATGCTAAATAAATGCAATTAATAAATATCAATCACTATTTTTATGTCCATGTTTAAACCATTAGAGGTTAAAGTTCCCAAACCAACTTATTGCCCCTTTTCCATGTGTGATCTAAGTTTTCAATGCCCATAAAGGTAGCATTTTCTGGCTGTGGATATTAAATTAGCCCCTGTCAAGGGGTAAGCTATACTTTAAACATATCCTTTCCTGGACACAACAGAATAAATCAACTTGACTCAAGAAACAGACTGAATCATTTGCGTCTACGCAAGGTATCTCAAAAAATCTGGACCTAAACAGAAACTGATTTAGTTAACAATGGACCGTTATGAATGCTCAGTGACCAATGAGACTTTTTGAAAATTAAGTTATGGATGTTTCTTAACCTTTTACATGCCAAAGACAAGTGCTCCATCTTTGATACATTACAGAATATGCTGTTCTTGTATCCATAAAAAGCTAAAAGCAACACATTATGTGTTTCCACCATGGGAAATGTTGGCTAAATCTGTCTTTATCAACTATCTCTTTCGACTTAAAAATCTCTTGAATATTTATCTAATTTTAAAGTGCCCGTGGAATTGTTAATGCATCAATAAAATTCCTCTTCATAACTAATAATGATGGAAATTATAGTCACAATGCATAACTCTAAATTATGGGTTAATGCAAAACGATACAAGGCAAAAAACGATGAGAAGCTGCAATTGCAAATAATAATTTAAATACTAGACAGAAAACAAAATTCTCAAATGTCCGCATTTTCATATGGGGCCTTCATGAACCTGTATGTACATATAACAGCAATTATTAAGAAACAGAGCTGCAAAATAATTTACGTTCTCTTCAACATTCTGAATTTGCCAAAAACGACAATCTATTTAATTCAAAATTGGTATTTACAAAAAAGATTGATGGTATATTGTGTGCTTAATGCAAGACATACATAGAGTATATACGATGTTAATAGCGACACAATGGCAACAATCGCTATAACCCAAAGATGTGCTTTCTGTCAGCCACTAATCCATTCTCCCCGCATGTCACTACTTGTGCATTCTGCAAGAGATTGGATTCCGGGTGAATTTCGATCCAACAGCTCAGTTGTCTCAAGTGTACACCAAGGTGAATTTTAATTTACACTTTCTCTGTTTTCCATTGTTTCTCACAAAATATCAAAAGAATAAGTGATCCTAAGTATCTTGTGTCAAAGTTAATATTTGTGGATGATAACTGTAGTCAGTTGGACGCTCAGTGTTACACATACAATTTAGCAAGTTTATTGGAAACCAAAGGAGCTGAAATTAATTGACATTCAAATAAAAAAAAAAGAGTTTAAGAAAGAGGAAAAAAGCATGCAGATGAAATGGATTGCTCCGCATATCATGTAAATGTAGCCTCAGTGTGTGTTTAATGATGCTCCTTTATATAAAACGGTTATGCAGTCAACAGTTGTGTTACTTTTAATTGGTTGTGTGGTACGAAACATTCCTGAATCCACTGTGATATATATTACTTGTATGCAAATTTGTGTGATCATTTTCATGTCATTCATAAATGCTGGGGAGAGAATTTGTTTATCTAGGCTTTTATTTTATTTTTTGTCCTGCTAATAATGTCTTGAATGCAAAAAGTTATTAAAAGCACATAAATACAACTAGACAGATGTGGGTTAACTCGGCTTCCTTATGATGACACTCAGATTTCCTAGTTTGTGAGCTGTTTGTATGCGCTGGCAACTTACATTTTGGGTGTTACAGAGGAGGGCACTCAAATTTAATTCGTAGTTGGATGCCCTCACAAATTTCATAAACATGTATATAAAAAAGAAAGTAAATAAAAAGTAAAAAAGAAGAACAAAAAATAAATTAGTCCTCAGAACCAAGTTGTGTGTAAAAAAAAACTTTTAGTACTGTTAATCATGAAGTTTTGCATTTGTTTCTTGAAAAATCAGGAAAACCCATTGTCAGTTTTCAGTTTTAAAAAAATATACAGGAGAAACTCTAGGTGAATTCATCTATTTTCCCTTCTCTAATCTTGGATGAGCAATTTAGTTCTTGAAAGCCAGGAGTTATATAACAGATACCTCACGCATCCTACAAAATAGTAAGCCCATCCTCAAGCATCAGTCAAAATAAAGTGAAAGCAAACTCAGGTTTGGTGAATTGACCAAGTGAATAAAGTTTTAGGTGTGAGCCCAGGGTTAGTGGCGCCAGAGTGCAATATTTTCAAAGCGTTCCCACGTAAATAATACACCATAGACTTATACCCATACTCACAGTAATACTATATCATACATCTCTCTCCTTCTCCCAGTACTCTTACACACACGAACATCATACATTAACACCATATGGTGACACGTGTCCTAACATCATATGATCACACACAACAATCACCACATGCTCACACACACACACACTAACACCATAAGTTCATACACTCACGCTAACACCATACACTTGTATACACCCACTAACATCAAAAACATATACATACACACATTCATTCTCGTCCTCTTTCTCTCTTTCTTATGCTTATCCTCACTCTCATATCACCTCCTTGCCCTCTCCCACTCTCTTTCTTTTCTCTCATCCTCTCCTTGTCTCTTGCCTCTCCATTAGCCTTTCCCCTTGTCTCCTACTTATCCTCTTCCTGTCAAATCTCCTCTTTCCCCCTCTCCCATCCACAGTGCAACCTGCATGCTCTCTCGTCTTCCCTCTCCAGCTTTCCTTGCACATGTAGTCGTGTCCTCCTCTGTGTGAGCTGCTGCATCTCTGTTGTCTGGGTGCTGTGTACCTGTGGTGCCTGGCTTAATGCGCACCTGGATGTAAATCTATTTCTACTACTCAGGAACACAATCTTCTGAAAGGTGACCTTAACAATGTACTTATGGAGGAAGCTCCTAATTTAGTCTGCAAATTTGAATGACATGTACTGAATCCATTGGAAGCATTCATTCTGATAAATACTTATAGGTTGCCAATGTTTTCCATGACTGTTCTTAATAAAACATGCCCAGTATTCATTTCTTTTCACTAAACAATCCATGCAGTTATTATTTACATAGAAATTAGGTTATCATTATTTTATTAGCCTTTGTTAAGTACGGGAAATAAGAAACAGTGGAAGAAAATCATATAATTGGTAAATCAGAGATAAAGAAAAATGAAACATGGTTGACATCAATAAGAAGGCAATGAGACAACTATATACTTTATAATGTGTTGTCTCATTAATTGTAAAGCCAGCCATGTGTATCAATAGAATGATTTGCATATAAATGGAAATTAAATTCTTAATTGAATATGTTTGTGCAAACTGCTCAACCAAATGCAAATCTATACAAACAAATGATCACACATTTCTACGTTAATTGTGTGAAATGTGTCTTTGCCGTTTCAACTGTTTGGTAAAATATCTGAAAGAAGAACAATTGAATTTGATGTTAAAATATTTTTGTAATGTCAAAAAAATCATATCATGGGAAATAGAGGTAAAATAAAGCTAACTAGTTTTGGAAAGTACAGAAAGAGACATTAGAAGAATGGAAAGTAAAACGCTTTTATTTATTTCATAAAATATGCAGTGCCTTTACTTGTCAAGAAGTTTGACAGCTATCTTGTGGTATACGTTTCAGTTATGGAGTCTGTTATTTCACCTTCAAGTCTGAAAAGTGCTGCCATCTATTTAGAAGTCTGCAGTATGGTCATTTCATGTAGCCAAAGCTACGCAACGCAAAAAAAAAGGAATATGAACGACAGCTGAAAAACTACCTCAATTACGGAAGATCTGGTCCGTCGGAGTAGTCTCACATAAAGTTCTTTGATGCTTGCTTGATTAAAAAACACCAACTGTACATAGGGCTATTCTTGAATGGTTGAATGTGTTTCTATCTATGTGTCTTCTGACAAATGGCAGATATTCCTACACCGATGTGGGAATTGCATTCAAATTTATCAAAACAACATAATGATAAGTTTCCAATAAAGATATTGAAATTAAATTATGTAGACCAAAATAGAATGCTTGTCTACTATATAACTGCACGGAAGATCAGGTTGCTGACCATTCTCTGTTGCAGATTTTGCTTCTCGGATCTTTGGATAGCTCATCAACAGATCTTAGTGCAATTTTATTTCTACATTTAAATTCTTGAATTCTAAACCATTTCTGATCCATGGAAAAGAAAAAATGTCGGTGCGCTAAGCTAGTCTCAGGCTCAAATAATACAAATGCTTAATACGAGGCCTACCAAACAGTGTGAGCATGCTGCAAATACAGTGTGTTGGGTGTACAATATATACAACAAACAAAAACTGCCTGCGCTTCTCACCCTAATAAAGTTGGCAACAAATATATAAACATAATATAAATGAGAGGTTTTGGTTATATGAATTGGCCAAAGCATAATAAAGCTCACCCGCCACGTCAAGGCACACTCTCAATAGGGTGAGAACCTACTCTCACCTCCTACATAGTGGGCACACAAAGCAGTTTATACGGCTACCAAAACCTTATTAATGTGTTGGGGGAGGTGCAATTAAACCTCCTCCCTATTAACCCCTGGACAGCAAACTGCAACCAGACTTATGAGGAGCCAACAACCTCAAATATGTGCAAACAGGGAAAAGAAAAAATGTTGGTGCGCTAAGCTAGTCTCAGGCTCATTTCTGATCCATGTCAAGTACCTGTATTCTGCCCGGTCTCCAAATGCTTGTTGTCATGCAACAGATTAGCTAGATGTTCTCTTCTGCATTGCATCCAACTGTCTTCTGCAAACATTTTAGAAATGCAAACATTTTATATAGACTTATTTGTTATGTTTTGTTTTATTTAAAACGTATTTTACAATAAAAAATACATTTAGATTGTTTTCAAGTATGTCCTGGGGATCAAGCACATGATCTGTTTTACATACAGGGTTTACAATTATTGATATTATTAAACAACAATGGGTCTGTACAGTGTAAATCTGTGTTTGTAATCTTGTAACAGGTAAAAAAAAATCTAGAAGTTGGGAGAGGCTGATTTTAAAGGATGTTAGGCTATTGGGTGGCTATTCCACATGTGAGGAGCTCTGAAAGAGAACGCACCTCAACCTGCTTCCTTTTTCATGCGAGAGGCGGTTAGTAAGGGGCTGGTGCTGGATCTGAGATTGTAGGACGCGCGGGGAGTAAGAGTGAGCGAGGTAGTGGGGGGAGCCTTCCAGCGATGTGGTTATGAACTAAGCAAGCTAGGTGGAGAGCACACCTGAAGGCAAGCATTAGCCAGTGGGGCATTTTGCTGTGATGTGTGTTATAATCCCACAGTGCATTGTACAGAGTGTCAAGTTTAGCGAGATGGGTCTGCAGTGTGGAATGGTAAACTACGTCTTCATAGTCTAAGACCGGCATTAACATTTGCTGCACAACACATTTCCTTAGAGGGGGGGGGGGTCTAGCCAAAAACAAATGTTAAAATCAGAGAACTAAATAAGAGTCCATAATGCCTGCCCTTAAGAATTTCATTCTGATCTGCTACCAACAGGTTTGGCAGTTTTGGCTAGATTTCACTCAAAAACTAGAAAAGAGGCCTTGCTTTTTATCTTCTTATTTTGTCTAAAACCTTTGCAGATTTTCTACACATTTCACTTGATTAGGAAATGAATGGAAAATTTCATTAAAAGAGCTGTTCTGCTAGTTACGAAAATTAACTGATTCTCCAGAAAAACTAAGGCAGAACAGTTACGTCTAGCAGGCGTATATGCAATTTAGCCTCAAAGAAACGATGCTATGCCACATTTGGGTATCATAATTTATGAACAATTTTCAGTCTGTTTCGGAGCTGATTGCACATAGACAAGAAGGCACACAATGCAATGTACAGAATTGGTGTAAAAATCAGGTTATATTTTTAGGCTTCCTCCGTGCAGGAGCAGTCTGTTGAAACAATTAACTTTTGCACTCACATGGATAAACTTTGCTAGCATATGATATGCAATCTGAAGCATGTTTAACTCTTGAAATACTAGAACAAGTTCCCATGTGATTAGTACTACATGTACTTCACGCTAGAGCCCTGTGCGGGACTGCTTTCTTAATCCCGCTCGCTGTTTTGAATCCCGCTCCCGCAATGTGGGTGTTCCGCTCCCGCCACATTTGTGGCCAATCCCGCCGGCTCCCGCCACATTTGTGGCTAATCACGCCCGCCTCCTTACCTGATTTCCCGCGCAGTCCCGCAAGGCTACCCTCGAGTTGTTCCCTCACAGGGGGACCCGCAGGACCTGCCTCCCAATGCAATCCTCTACTTCACGCTAATGCAAAACTTAAACATGTTTTCCACATATCATACAGGGAACATAAGGTACTGCTTGCCCCAGCTCTTAAGGAAAAGTTTAATACTTTCTTTTTTTTAAGTAAAAAAAATGCTTGATGCAGCATATTAGTAATTTTTTAAAGGTTAATATTAAAAAAAGTCATATTATTCATAGGCACAGATACATATACATAGTCAACTACCAGTATAGTACTTCTACATCTGCAAGTTTCGAACTATCCAATGGAATTTTTTTTAAGGATATCCGTATCTGAAAAGCAATAATGTTAATATCTTCAGTTATGTCTCATGCTGTGGCAATGGAACATCATGTACGTGATGGCAAAGGATTCAATCTCTCATTCCAAATCTACACACCATATTTTAAGTGGTGATTGCAAGCAGCAAAACCCTATACTGATTGTTCAGTAAATGACCCTTTAAAGATTAAACAGAAGCCGCCAATGTTGGCATTCACATGACTTATTGCGACATATCTGTAGGGCAGCATTTCCAAAAATTTTAATCTGGAGAGTTCCAGTCCATTTAGATTGTTATTTTCGGGTTCTGTATGGTATTGATTTACTGATTGTTAAATGATTAAACGTATTCATTTATTGGCATTGGAAACATGATGTGGTTGTACAACTTTTGAGCACTTAATCTGGTTTGCAAAACGGCATAAATTATCAAGTAAATGTAATGTAATCAATTGCTTGCTGGGAGCGATAAGGTTTACCAATAATCTTTTACCTGCCAGTTAGGGGGTTACAAGAATAATAAAATTAACAACAAAAGTAATAATAAAAATAAAGCTTTCTTACTATACAGAATACGATGGGGGTGTCATAATTACCGCCATTTCAAGATGTATTTTGATAATTTTAATCCTTGTAATCAGTTCATGCTGTTGGCAGCTACATAGTAATTCAAGTTAGCAAAAGACATGCAGTTTAAATTAACACTAATTCCAATTGCTGTTTTTGATCTAAAGAATAAAAATATGTCGAAGAAATAATTTTTGTCTTTGCTTGTCCCAAAGCTGCAGACACAGCGTAGTGCCACTTCTCTTCAAACATATTATGGAGCCAATGACCAATGGGCAATTGCTCTTCGGCACTGACCTAGGTATAATCCAATGTAGCGCCACCAGCCGCCCCCTACGCACCACCATCCTTCTTCTGTACAGTGGGATGCAGTGCACGGCATAAGTAAAGTATGGAGACTGTGCCAACCATAGTGTTCATGGGCCAGATCAGGAGCTTGGTTATTGCTCTCTTCACCAGCCCATTGAGCAGTGATGCTACCTTAGAATTAGAATAATTTCAAATATGGAACATCAATAGAACAGAGTTTTTTTTCCAATGTTTTTTAATATCGTATTTAATATATAATTCCGATGCTAACAAATCTCACATGTAGTCAGATTTATAGAATATAAATTAAATGTCCTTGATACTGCACAAAGTATAATACTTTCAGCATAAGTAATAAACATTGCATAGATGTTTAAGTTAATATTATGTAATAACAAAGATTGTTTGGTTTAGACTTGTTCTTGGCAATATGATAATTTTACTCACAATATTAGCTAACTTTTGATATTCTACTTTGGGTTTGAATTCATTTCTATCTCGCAGGTGTTAATGTAATGTTTATTAACTCGTTCTACAATGTCAAGTGATCATTTTTTTTTCATTACATGCTTTATCCCAAAGGACGGACATATGTTATGAAAATCTACAAGATACAGCTATCAAAGGTATATGTGATTCCATTTTGTCTTCTAGTTCCCACGTTAAATAGGTTTTTATTTCCAAGAGAAATGTTATTTCATCATTTGAAGATTGCAGAACAGATATCTTAGTGCCAATGGAAGAAAAGTAAATTAGTTTAACATTTTTAGTATTCTCATCTCAGCAATACTGAGGATATTCTTTAGAGACCACATAAGCTAGATACGTATATGGTAAACAGAGTGCCGACATCTCTATAGATATTAAAGTATGGCAAATAACCTTGAAGAAATAAAGGATGAAATAATTTTGGAGCATTAGCTAGAGCTAAGGACTTTCGCTGTTTATTAGCTGGCTAGACAATTGAAATCATTTAATTTCCCTATAGAAATGAGATGTTTCCCTTATCCCCTTTTTATTGTAGCTTCGAAAATACTTGCATTTTAATAGCATAATTAAAATAAAAGAATCATTTATTACTTAATGCTGCACATTTTCACCAAATATTCTAAGAGGAGATATATGTAAGATCCACATAGATTGTATACATTTATAAGAAAAAATGTATAATAGGCAGAATGATCACGTAGGTATTTTGCACTACGGTAATACACTTTGGTTCAGGTAATACCATATACAGTATATATGATATGGCTTACGCGAATTAATGCAGATTGCATTATTCAATAAGTTTATAATATCACTGCTGGAACCTAATATTGACTTTTAAAAGGCAAAGTAAAAGCAATTTTATCGTGGATGCTTATTATGCATATTGACTAGAATGTGTATATTTAATATATACTTATTTATATAATATATATTTAATATTCTTTTTGGGTAAAAATATTTAAATTTATATTTTATAAAGTTCCATTCACACTCTTTTCTAGGCTACCTAATATATATATATATATAGCACATGGCAGCAAAATACAATATATTATTTTTCAGTTTACCATTTGCTTCTCTTATTTTTTGATACATGTTTCTATAAATTGAAATGGCATCATATTATTGGTTTTCGGTATACAGAGTATATTTCTTTATGAGGGAGGATGTCACCGTACAAAACTCCTTTTAGGAATATAAATCCAACCCAGCTTTCCTGTATACAGTGGCATATTCTGGCCCATCGTATCCTGGCGCTCAGCAGTAGTGACAGCATCATGGAAGGGCAGTTGTTGGCTTTGCACTGGGGCAAGCCTAGGGCTGCGGTGACGGAAAATACATTTGACATTGTACAACAATTTGGGCACAGATGCTATTTGAAAAATGCATTTATAGTCAAATACTATAATATAGGTAGTGCCAGGAACCTATTTGTAAGCCTCTTTATAAGTATATCATTTCTAGATAGCAAAATGACTCTTCTTTCCACCCTGTGAATATCCAATCTTCCATATTCTATTATAGAACGTATAAGAATAAGAAAATTACTCATCAATGGATAACCCAATGCATTCCCTGTTGCAAGCTAAGAACATTAAGATTTAAGAGTTTCATACTGAAAAACCAGGGTCATTGTGAATTATCTTAAACAGACTTTTATAAAAGAAACCTAGCTGTTAGAGAAATAAGATAAGCATATGAACTGCTCCTTTAAAACCAGGAGGGGCTAACATACAGCCATAAAGCAGAGATTAACCCCTTCAAGACCTCCCCCTCAATTCCGTGCATGTGATCACTTTGAAGCGAATCACGAGCACGGAATTAAAATATTTAAAAAAAACTGCGGCCTTCAAGGGAAGACGCAGTACGCAAACACCGGTCCTGAAGGGGTTAAAGAAATTTAACAACTGACATCCTTCATTTAGGAAACTTGAAAAGAATGTACAACCTTTAGCTAGAGTAGTAAGAAATGAAATGCCAACATTAAAAAGAGGCAGGAGACAGTAAACATTACTCTAAAGGTAGTTTTGTAACAAGGAAAATTGTTTTATATAGTAAACAATATTAAAAGAAAATACATTGACAGGGAATGATTTTTTTACTTGTATGCACAAATTGGACAAGCAGTTTCAACAAATCCAATTATAATGATCTCTAGTGAGGGGAATCTGGGTCCAAATGACCTGCACCATGAACTAAATGAGATACAATGTTCAAAATGTTAAACATGCCTCACATTTGTCAAATATCTATATCTTTCTGCAATGTACTTGTGATTATAAAATAATCAGTTATTCATAGTATATCTTGAATCTTTATTATCTTCATCTATGAGAGAGCAAATGTATAGATATTTACATGTACAATTAATATTTATAATTCATTTTCAATAAGAAGAGGGCTAAAAATACTTATTTCAGATATAGAAGAACACTATCAATTTGTAAACATTGAATGAAATTAATTAATTACATTATAATGGTAGGCATGTTGTAATATTACTACAGTCGCTGCATTTCAGCCAAAATAAAGTTACTATATTTCAGTGCTCATAGAGCTTTCGTTTTTCTAAAAAAAAAATAACCAAAAATAAGAATACAGATTGCATGCCCTACGGTCTTTCAACCTGGTGTCTTGATTAAAAAATAGGGAGAGGTTTTATAGTCTGAGCTACAGGCTGTGAAATATCAGCTTGGACCTTAACAGGCTATTGTTCTTTGCTGTTTTATGGCACTGAGCATATGGAGGTGACCTATTCCACAACAATGTTTTCAGGGTATTTATGGCCATGAAAACACAATCCCAAGCAATTTGAGTTATATAAATGGGGAAGTTACAATGTCTGTAGAAAAACAGACCCTGTCAAATTGTACACCTTCAGATGTTTAAGCACAAAAGATCAACATGGTGATGATGATGATGGTGGTCATTGTAATACAAATTGGTCGACTTGGTTAATTAGCTGTTAAAACAACTTATTTTTGTTGGATATTTGTATACCTGCAATGAAAGGTAGCCTGTTGTAAATGATCATCTGTAGTAGAGTTTTTCTAAAACATAGGGATAGTTTTTGATGGTGCATACAATGGCTCATTTTTCTACCCACTTTAAGATATAACCCGTTATTTGGTCTTTCACCTTACCTCATGCTCATAATAGCCTTATTTCTGTCCTATGTCTGCTTTGACTCCCTTGCTATATCAAGCTCTACCAGATCAGTTAGAAGGTAATTATACCTACCCACAACCCTCTTCCATCTAAGCCATTGACCCTCACCTTTAAGACTATGACCTCTTATCCTGACATTTGTTTTCTTTTTGGGAATATTTGCCCTTTCTACAGATCTACATCTTTATGTATTTAAATGTTTCTACCATATCTCCTCTTTCTTGTCTTTCTTTTAAGCTATACATGTTTAGAATCCTTATTGTTCTTGGAATGTTTTAGCCGGTCTAATGTGTACTAATTTAGTAGCTATTGTTTAAACTTGCTCTAGAATATCTATGGAAATAAACGGGCTCTCTAGTTCTGTACACATTAACATACCTAGGAACCCCCTGCCTTTGCCTTTATAAACAATATCCAAAGATAAATGGTCTTAAGCCCCATATTAAAACAGAAAAAAAATGTGTTATTAACTCTGCAGTCTTGCACCTATGTGCAGTAAATTGTTGAATACATCACATTTGAATAGAAATTGACTTTATAGACAAAAATTATATATATATACAATTATATATAAATTATATATATAAAAAACTTTTTGGATTTTTTACTTAGCAAAGTTGTGGATGAGCTTATTATTTATGAGGGTTTTTTTGGTCCATTCACCAAATTCTTCATGTAGTAGTTACAGAACACATTGTGAAACATTCTTGCAGGTTGCTATGCATTCGCAACTTCAATGAGAACTTCATTCTGCTCTGTAAGAATGCTTTTAAGCTGTTTTTGAAGTATGACCCTAAATGAAAATTTCTAAATGAGCTGTTCCAGAGATCTTTTAATCTTTTAATTGAAATATATTTCCTTTGATAGTTTTTAACAAAGATCTTACGCAGAGACCCACAGTCACGTTAACCAAATAGTTCTAGCAAATTTTAACTGGGTCACTGATATTTAAACAAAGATTTAAGCTATGACAATTAAAATTGTGTGCCATGAGTATATTCAAATCAGAGAGGACCATGAAGATAACAGCTCTAGAATGTACAACGTCTATATCTGCTCATTAATAATAACAAATCCTGAGGTATGAGTTCAACACCCAAATACAAATATAAATACCAATTTATAAAAGAATGGTGGAACAATAGAAGTGGATTAAGAAGCTGGTTAGGACATCACTCGCCTAAGTGAGGACGAAGAGGAGAAACGTATGTTTGTGACACTTATTCGTCATGAAGTTCACTATAATTTTTCCATAAAACAAATTTGTGCTTATATTCTAAAAAAAAAAACAAAAAAAAAAAAACTGTCTGTGCTTCTTACCCTAATAAAGTTGGCAACAAATATATAAACATAATATAAATGAGAGGTTTTGGTTATATGAATTGGCCAAAGCATAATTAAGCTCACCCGCCACGTCAAGGCACACTCTCAATAGGGTGAGAACCTACTCTCACCTCCTACATAGTGGGCACACAAAACAGTTTATACTGCTACCAAAACCTTATTAATGTGTTGGGGGAGGTGCAATTAAACCTCCTCCCCATCAACCCCTGGACAGCAAGCTGCAACCAGACTAATGAGGAGCCAACAACCTCAAATATGTGCAAACAGGGAAAAGAAGAAATGTCAGTGCGCTAAGCTAGTCACAGGCTCAAATAATACAAATGTGTAATACGAGGCCTACCAAACAGGTGTAAGCATGCTGCAAGAAACAGTGTATTGGCTGTACAATGTATACAAAAACAAAAACTGTCTGCGCTTCTTACCCTAATAAAGTTGGCAACAAATATATAAACATAATATAAATGAGATAAATAAATATCCTTTATTTTATGCATAAATGTAAATTTTATTACTTGCATTAAATATTTGGTCACTAAGAAATCTTGGGACTAAGCCATTCAATAATATGCAATTACGGTATTTTTTTAGAAATTCAATACTATTATGCAAAAAATAATATGTAAAAAAAAAGTCAAAATATCTTGTCCTTTTTTGTTATTGAGATACTTTGTCTGAGATACAGATGTTCTGTAGTGGATGAATGTAGCAGTTTAAAGTTATTACAAAGATGTACAAAACAGAAGGTGAACAATGTAGCTATATGTGTCACAAGAAGAGTGCTTACACAGGTAGAAATTGATAGACTGCTTTTCTGGCTGCATAACATATTGACGTACAGTACTTAGAGAAAGAGACTGCTGAAGTGTAGAGTGTGAAATGAAGCAGATAACTGTTCGTAAACACAGACTAAATTGTCTGCTAACAATGCTCTGCTTTGAGAGATACAGAATTGACTGTTGCCACCTGATGGGTTTAATGTTTACCAAGTGATTGTTCCAATAAATGTGCGCCTCTTACATTTTGCTGATGGTAATATCAACATCATACAACACAGGAACCAATAATCTATGCTACTTTATCTTTATAATTCACTTTACGTTTAATCCCAGGGGAAATTGACATACAGCGTGGAAAGATTTTCTTGAAGTGGCTCTTCAACCGCTAAAAAAGTAATTTTAAGGATAAATATCACGGCTGTGTGAACCACCATGCGTTGCATGATTAACAAGGCATCAGAGTTTGTTAGCCGGTGTGCCTTATTTTTACTTATAGTCTATAACACCAGTGATTTAAGTATTTTCTTTAAAGTAACCCTACAATGCACACTTTCAGGATTTTCTGATGTAACCTGGTATCTTTACAGCAGAACCACTCTATTATATGCCATTCATGGTTATCTAGATTAATTTTCTCTGTCCACCACCCAGGCACCCAAAGAGTTAATTGGATTAATTACATTATGTTTCATGTTTAATTTCCAACTACCCCAGAGGGCTCCATGCCTCTCCAGAGAATTAACTGCACTTTGCTTCCCATCCCAATGGGCAGAGTTGGGGGCTGTGGAGATTAGATTTCCCCAAAGTGCGTTTATGAATTATTAGATCACCCCCATGGGAGGCATCAGAGAAGGCAGGCGATGGGATCTGTACCTCCCATAGGGTTTATTTTTACATTTAAACCTCTATACCTTGGGGATTGTAGGTGGATTTTATATTTAGAAAAAAAACATTGATTGCAAATACTCAACAGAAACACTCTTTGAGCTATATTATTATTATTATTATTATTATTATTACTTTAAATTATACTGTTTGAAAATTCTAGGCTACGTGATATATCTTGTTTTATAGCTCTATGTTTGTGAGAAGAACAGATCAACAAGGGTTTATCAATAAAAAATCACAACAGGGTCTTTTGAATGAATGAGCATCAACTTTTTGTTATATTTCCTAGAGGAATTCATTTACAGGGGATATATATATACATTTGTAGGAATAACACTCTAGAGGAAAAAGACTGTGACACTCAATATCAGAAGAAAAATATCCTCATCAAGGTGATAAGTGAAGATGCATATGGAATTGTCACTGAATTTCTGTTATGGGTCCCCAGGTTGAGATTCTGATACCAAATCTTAAAAACCAAACTAGCTCTGTTACAGCTTAAGTCTGACTGCAGCCAGACAATCTTTATCCATACTAATCCTCTCATCTGTATAAGATCCTAAAGCTGCACTTTAGTCAGCGATGAATCTATTGAGGCTGTGTATATATGATGCTGACTTTAAAAAAATCCTTCCATGTATCTGTGCAAGATATTCAGCCATTCATAAATCCATAAAGAAAGTTTCTTTATTGGGGATTATCATTAAATTTTGTGAGAAGCACCCCCAAAAAATAAAAAGTATTTATCTTTTGGATGTCCTTAAACAAGAAGAGAACCTTAGAATTAAGCAACAAGAGTGCCATGAAGGGGTAAGTATACTGATTTATTCCTATGCTGCTGGTGTGCTAGATTTTTATTAGGTATAATAAAATTAACGGATTACTTTGCTTTTTTGCAGTGATTTAGTGCACTTGTTGCTGCGCTGCTCTTGGAAGATAACTCTTTCCAACCTGGATATTCCTTAAAAGAATCCAAATGTTACAACAAAGCTTGTGGATTTCAAATTAGATGAATAAACATTATAATACAACTGGTGACATTTTGCACAATGTGTGTTCCGGACGGGCAGCCTCTGTGCAGGTGTCAGTCATTCAGTTACAACCCTGGTGTGTCTGTAGGGAGTGTAGCAACTGGAATGAAATAGAGACGTTTGGCTATATTCACTAAGAACTTGAGTGGTAAGTCGAGTTAAGGGTTAACTCAACTGACCAGACTCAACTTCAGTCACATGACCTTGCATGCTAACACTAACAAATTCACCAATCTGTGAGTTGTTTACGAGTGTATGCACGTGCCTGCTATTTTAAATTACAGAAGGAAGTATGCACGTTCCATGTGAACTTGCATGACTTCCCCTATAACTCACAAAATTAAATGATGTTTTAAAAAATAAATAACAAATAAAAAAGAAAAAAGGGTCTCCAACCCATGCACAGCAGGGGGTAAATAAATATGGAGGGGGTATATGCCCTTTGTACCTGTTATTCATGTTCTTCTCCTGGAAAGCTGCTCTTCTTATCTACCCCCCTCTTTAAGTTACAGCTAAGCCTTTGACTGGGTAGCTTTAAAGTATGACCGCTTCTTCTAACATTTTCTTTTCTTTAAAATATACATCCTTCTCATATCATAGCAGATTTGTAAGCCATTTCCTGCTTATCAAAAATCAATTTCAAGGCAATCTTCCTTGTGCTTCAAAAAAGAAGGATTCAATATTTACAAATGTTAGAAAATGGAAGTTTTACACAAGCAGCCTTGACTTCAATTTATCTACTTCAACTCAAACAATGCAAACATCACCGGGTCTCCATGGACCAAGAAACATTTTAAGCTGGTTCAATAGTACCAACACCAAGCACTTTATTAAGAATTGATTAATTCTGGTATAAAAATATAGCCCTGACATTAGTCACTGGACTGTATCCCATAAGAGAGGAGACAGAGGAGTTAAAAAAGTTATCAATCAATGTTCCGTGTTCTCCTCAGATGCTAAAAGGACATTTGACTGCTCTTGTGATCTGCATCATCGCATGAAGTATTATTTTCTAAATTTACTCAAATATAAATACAATATCTAGTCCATAAATGAAAGTAGTCATAGAGTGAAATATATATTTGTCTGTGTGCAGAGGCACATATTAATGCCATTTCTGAAAGTTTTTGTCTTCTTCACAAGCTTGATTTTTTCATAAATGTGTGTCTTCCGTATGTATGATTGCTTGTCGGTATCAAGCAGATTCCCAGAAATTATCAAAGATATAATGAGTTCCATCAATTATCTGATTCAGGATAAAAATAGAGTTGGTAAAATAAAAATAGAATTATGTTGCTTAATGCTTAGAAACAGGTTTTTGCAAATGTATTACATGAAGTTAGACCCATAATTACATAGGATAACATTTGCATTAATAAATAGAGCCTTTGGCAGTCTTTTATAGGGAAGTGCCGTAGAAAAGGTATTTTTCCTTGAGCGTTATACATTACCGTATTTAGTGTTGTGTACAGTAATGTAGCTTGGCATTGAAAAAACATTTGTTAATTTCATTTTGTTCCAATAAACTGCCTTTATTCAAAAACCTGGTGGCTGCTGTAGTAGGCATTGTTTAACTCCATAGATTTTCACTAGTAATTTAATTACCCCCTGACCCAACTCACACAGGGGCAATCTTCAGGCTCTTCTTCTTAATATGGGGTTCCAGGTGCTCAAATTTCATTTTTTAAATTCTATTATTGAATTGTTGGTTAGTAGCCTGGCATAATCATTAGTTTATAATTAATTATGAAATATTTAATTTCTAAAAACCATTACTCAGATAGAAAAACAAAAAAGCTGTACGCGATTACAAAAAATAAAAAAAAACTTTGCAGAATGTATTTTAAAATTGTCTTTTTATACATACAGAAATGGATACATTAAATCATCTACAATGATTTTCAGATTTGTTGTATTGTTATTGTTATTGTGTTATATCTAAATATACAAATTAAAAAAAATGTACACTTGTACCCAATTTACAAAAGTTTAATGGTGTGCGAGGAACGTTAAATCAGTGTCTTGAAAAATGGAATGTCAGGATTTCTATCCGATATCTTTTGAAGTCGAGGCACATTCTGTACTTTTACTGCGTTAGTATTTTCCTCTAACTCGTTGCAAGAAAACAAGCTATTATGCTGATTTTAAATTATAGTTCTCTATAAGACATGTAGAATAAGTAAACACATCCTGAGTAGGCATATAATTTCCTCTATAATCAGTTACTGTCTTATATGGTGAAATTGTATTACTAATTTAATGGGAATCACAGGCTCCTGCAATCTCGAAAACATATTTTTCACACAATTTAGGATTAGGTACATAATTGAATGGCAACATTGGTGGATGTATTCAATGTGTGTTGTCTAGATAAGAAATATTATTGCTACAATGTGTATGCCCTTGCAATTCTTAGAGAATAAAATTTCATTTTTTCCCGCAATAAACACCCATGAGTAGCCCTGAGCATGACTGTATGGGTTATATATTAACATCTTATTTATATAGTGACACATTATATTTTACTGGAATAACTTTAAAAAAAAGTGCAACACGGGAGTGAATTTTTACTATGGTTTTCAAGGTTAACAGTTCTTATCGGTGCTAAAAAAAACACCTTTCTAATTAAAATATGTATGCAGTCAAATGGGGGATTAATTCATTATTTATTATCTTTATAATGATGTTCTAAAAAGTCTCTGGATGAAGCACTGCTTCTCTGTTTCCTCACGGTCATTTTCTTCTTTCTCTGGGACAGGGGAGAGGTGTTTAACTATGCCCCGCCCACTTTCCCTCCTACGCAAGACTGGGACTAGCCTGCCCCATGTGACAAGACTAGCCCCACCCACGTATGACTGGCCACATCCTGCACGTGGCTAGCTTCATCTACACAACTGGACATCCCCACCCCTCATAGAGCCACCCCCCCCCCGAAGAGGGAGAACTCCAGTAGCCCACCCAGGGTCATTCCCAAGTAGTCTTTCAAAGATTAAGCCATAGTTATGCCATGCAATGAACATTAATGAACCTTTTTTAGAATAAAAGTGCTTTTTGGCCTGAAACAATCTGTATAAGATATGAATATTAAGAGCTTTTTTGGCAGATATTAAAGGGAACAATGCTATAGATCATGGGTATTGTAGTTGAACAGTAATTGATAATCCTCTGTTTTTTTTTGTCTTAAAAAACAAACTTGTATTTCAAATATTTCTTTAAATTCACAGTGATCTGTAAAACACAGAGGTGGATGACCAAGTCAAGTTTCAGGTCAGCTCCGGATAAGCTATATAAATCATTTGTGAACCACTAATAAAAATGTCGTTATGCATTGATTATCTAAATTAAGTTAATAAATTACTTATCCAAAACAGGTGTTTTTACATCCATCATTCCCACTATGGAGATTGCTGAATTTTTTAGCTAAATTGTCAAACATGTTACTTAGCATACAAATTTAGCTGCAAATTGACCCTTGTAGGCATAGTTGGCTATTTGCCATCTCCAAATGAAGAGAGCATTAAATATATCTAATAAATGAACTCAGATGACTTCCATTTCTAAAGCAATAACAATTATCTTTTTTTCTGATTTAATGGTGCCATTGCATCCACTGTGCTTAATTAGCAACATGAGAAACAACATTCTTAGTTCATAGTTTACATTCATGGTATATGTATGCGTGTGTATGCGTGTATGTGTGCGTGTGTGCTTGTATGTATGTCTGTGTTGTGTGTTATACCAAGCACTGGTTGTCTTGGTGAAAGGGAATTTCTTACCATTAATTGTTCTTTGCCATTAGTACACACTAAATTTTATCAGTAGCATACTTCATTGCCATAAAATATACCCCTCTCCCCAAAATAAGCTAAAAAGTTAACTGTGTTTTCAGCAAATGTCTTTAGTGGATTATACGCTAGAAAGTCACGGGTTATATTTTATGAAATTCATATAATTTCTTTTAGAATCACTTTTCTTGCATTGCTATGTGAAAAAAGGCCATTAGGAATATAACATTTGGCAAAATGCGCAGTTATTGAAGATGACAAGTTGGAGAATTATGTTTTGATGTGTCATGGGTTTCATTGTAATAATACCAAGTTTGAGAACAGCTATTTTATATAAAGCAAAATTAACCCCAACGGGAAAACACCGGTTTGCTGAGAATGCAAACAGATCGTCTAAAAGAAATATTTTTCATATATGTCTTTTCTACTTTAGGACTATAAAGTCATAGTACTATAAAAAAAGTATAATATCTCACATTAGCGTTACCAAGCTACCTTTTTTGTTAATGACAAAGTGATTGATTATATGAATAGAATATCTTATTATATTTTACATAAAAATCCTACACTTTATGGCATCATAAAACCAAAGACAGCTGCAGCATAAAGGGAATTTCATAACATGATAGTGAATATCAAATACAATAAATTACTACCTTAAAAAGTACTACTTAAGTACTGCTATTTATTATAATGCCTGTGCCAGTGTCACGGCACAGCGTACAGCGGAGACTCCGTAGTCAGGTAGGACTGCAGGGATGGTCCAGAGAGCCGAGGTCAGGATACCGGAGAGCAGGATAAACGAGGAGCAAGCCGAGGTCAGGATACCGGAGAGCAGGAAAAACGAGGAGCAAGCCGAGGTCAGGATACCAGAGATCAGAATAGTCAAAAACAAGCCGAGGTCAAATACAGGAATCAAGCAGAGGAACGCTATCTGGGTGCTAGCACAGGGCATAGACGACCATCAGAAGGCAAGGTCTTAGTGTTCTGAAGTCTCTTAAGTAGGCACAGGAAGTTAGGCACTAATTGGAGATCTCCCGCCAAAATTTCAAAGTGCCGTTACGTCACTTCCTGCGCGGCCATCTTGTGGTTGGCGATTGCGTAATCGTCCTATATAAGCAGGTGCAGTTTCCTCGGGCGCCACTAGGTGGCGTGAAGAAGAACGCGTCCGGACACCAGAGCTGGACCTGTGAAGCTGCTGGGAACGCGACGTGGAAGAGGTAAGTTCCCCTTCCATCTGCAGCGGCTGTCTCTGCTGCGCAGAAGCGGGGGGTCTCCCCCTTCTCCGCGGCGGCTGCGCCTGCCCTGCAGAAGCGGGGGGTCTCCCCCTTCTCCGCGGCGGCTGCGCCTGCCCTGCAGAAGCGGGGGGTCTCCCCCTTCTCCGCGGCGGCCGCGTCTGCTGTGCAGAAGTGGGGGGTCTCCCCCTTCTGCGCGGGGACCGAGGTTGCCGTGCGGGAGCAGGGGGTCTTCCCCTACCTCGCGGCGGCTGCTGCTGCCGTTCAGAAGCGGGGGGTCTCCCTCTTCTTCGCGGCAGCTGCGGCTGCCGGACCGAAGCGGGGGGTCTCCCCCTGCCTCGCGGCGGTTGCTGTTGCCGGCCGGGGGACCCAGCGGGTCTCCCTGCCGGTGGTGTGACAGTACCCCTCCTTAAAGGGGCGACCTCAGGGCGACCCCTGCCCGAACCACGCTGCCTCTTAGCATGGAATGCACGCACGAGATGAGGGGCGTGGAAGCGAGCTTCAGGAACCCAGGAACGATCCTCTGGGCCATGTCCTCTCCAATGAACAAGATACTGAAGACTCCCTTGTTGTCTGCGACAGTCCAGGATGGCTTGAGGAATACGCCCTGAAGTCCCCGTGACAGGGGGTCTAGTAGAAAAACGGTTGCAGACCAGTGGCTTCAATAGGGAGACATGAAAGACTCGAGGGATACGGAGTGTCCTAGGCAGAGAAAGTTCGTAGGCAACAGGATTCACCCGACGGACGATCGAAAAGGGACCGATGAAACGCGGTGCCAGCTTCATGCTGGGCACGCGGAGTCGCAGGTATCTCGTAGACAACCAAACGCGGTCCCCCGGAGAATACGCAGGAGTACCGGAACGTCTCTTGTTGGCTTGGAGTTCCTGTCGTCTACCAGCCAGTTCCAGAGTTCTCTGCACCGAAGCCCAGGTGGACTGTATATTAGTCAGTCGTTCCTCCAAAGCAGGATCAGTAGAATTCGGAAAGGCTCCAGGGAAGGGTTGCGGATGAAGACCGTAGACACAATAGAAGGCGGACTCTCCCGTAGACTCTTGTACCGCATTGTTCCGAGCAAACTCCGCCAAAGGAAGCAGGTCAACCCAATCATCCTGATGTTGGTTGATGAAAATGCGCAGATATTGTTCAAGGTGCTGGTTAGCCCTCTCTGCAGCGCCGTTAGACTGTGGGTGATAGGCCGATGAAAACGCTAGTGTAACACCCAATGCCCTCGTGAACTCGCGCCAAAAACGTGCAATAAATTGGGTACCGCGGTCGGAGACGATCTCGGTGGGTACTCCATGAAGACGGACTATCTCCCGCAAGAATATGTCCGCCAATACTGATGCCGTGGGAAGTTTCCTCAAAGGTATCATGTGCGCCATCTTTGAAAAACGATCAATGATCATCAGAATCACGGTATGCCCCTTAGAGTTGGGCAAGTCCACTATAAAGTCCATGGCAAGGTGAGTCCAAGGCCTTGAAGGACGGGGCAATGGGTGAAGCAACCCGGCAGGGTGTCTCCTGGAGGACTTATTGGCGGCGCACTTGAGACAGGAGCGGACAAACAGGGCAGTATCCTTAGTCCATTCTGGCCACCAAAATGTCCTCGAAACAAGGTCCTTGGTACGTGCTAGCCCAGGGTGGCCGGCGGTTCTGGACCCATGGGACAGGCGAAGCACGCGGGTACGGAGGTGCGCGGGAACAAACAGTCTCCCAGCTGGCAAGGAGGCTGGAGCTCGGGCTTGAAAACCAGCGATCCGGTCAAGCAAGGGAGTTCGGCAACAAGTATGTAGAGCCGCCAGGACCTTGGTAGCAGGTATGATGGGTTCGGGCGCACGACCCTCCTCCTCGGGGGACACATGCATACGGGAGAGAGCGTCCGCCTTGACGTTCTTGGAGCCTGGACGATAGGTCAGGACAAACGAGAAGCGGGAAAGAAACAAGGCCCATCTGGCCTGCCGGGGATTCAGGCACTTGGCAGTCTCTATATACTGAAGATTCTTATGATCTGTCAGAATCAGCGTGGGAATAGGAACACCCTCCAGAAGATGACGCCACTCCTCCAGCGCGAGGATGACAGCCAGAAGTTCCTTGTTTCCCACATCATAGTTCCTCTCCGCCGGGGAGAATCTCCTGGAGAAGTACCCGCAAGGATGGAGAGGACCACTATAGGAAGCCCTCTGTGAAAGCACAGCCCCGACTCCAGACTCAGATGCATCGACCTCCAAAACAAACGGTAACCGAGGATCAGGATGACGTAACACAGGCGCGGTGGTAAACTTGGTCTTGAGTCGGGAAAAAGCGGAAATGGCTTCGGGAGACCACTCCAGGGTATTGGCCCCTTTCTTAGTAAGGGCCGTCAGGGGAGCAGCGACCTTGGAGTAGTCACGGATGAAACGTCTATAATAATTAGCAAACCCCAAAAAACGCTGTAGGGGTTTGAGGCCCAGTGGTTGAGGCCAGTCTCTGATGGCCTGCACCTTGGATGGGTCCATCTCAAAGCCTGAGGGCGTAATAACGTATCCAAGAAATATCACCCTCTGGATCTCAAATTCGCACTTCTCGAGTTTAGCGTATAGTCCATGGAGCCGTAGTCGGGACAAAACGCGCTTAACATGGGTGCGGTGTGACTGCAAATCGGAAGAGTATATCAGAATGTCGTCGAGGTACACCACCACAAACTGTTGAAGGAAGTCTCGAAGGCAGTCATTAATGAACTCCTGGAAGACCGCCGGGGCGTTGCATAGCCCAAATGGCATAACGGTATATTCATAGTGTCCTGAACGAGTATTGAAGGCGGTCTTCCATTCATCGTCAGCACGGATTCGGACAAGATTGTACGCTCCCCGGAGATCCAGCTTGGTGTAGATAGTAGCCCCACGTAGCCTGTCGAAAAGTTCGGAAATCAGTGGAATAGGGTAAGTGTTACGCCTGGTAATCTTGTTCAGGCCCCGATAATCGATGCATGGACGAAGCTCCCCATTCTTCTTTTTCACGAAGAAGAACCCTGCGCCAGCGGGTGATACAGACCGGCGGATAAATCCTCGGCGAAGATTCTCCTCTATGTACGATTCCATAGCTTGGGTCTCCGGAATGGAGAGTGGGTAAACCCGCCCCCGGGGTGGCATGGTCCCCGGAAGCAAGTCAATCGGGCAATCGTACGGTCTGTGTGGTGGTAGTTTCTCAGCCTCTTTCTTATCAAATACGTCCGCGAAGTCCTGGTACTGTTTCGGCAGGGAAGAGGCCTCCCTCGAAGAGGCTGTAACCGTGGCAAGCTTTAGAGGAGTGAGGCAATGTGCCTTACAGGACGCACTCCAGGACGTGATCTGAGTCGTAGTCCAATCAATAACAGGATTATGTACCTGTAGCCACGGAAATCCCAATATAATGGGAATGGAGGGCGAGCGGATGACGAGTAGTTGTAGACGTTCCTTGTGTACAATCCCGACGGCAAGGTTGAGTGGAGCTGTAGAACGAGAAATCTGATCAGGACGAAGCGGTCTACCATCAATAGCTTCAATAGCTAACGGTACGGGCAGGGATAGGGTGGGAATGCGTTGCTGCTCACAAAACACAGAATCAATAAAGTTGCCGGCAGCGCCGGAATCCAGGAAAGCCTCAGTGTCAATGAATCCAGAATCCCAGACTAAACGAACCGGAACAGTCATTCGGGTGGTGAACAGGTTAGGGGAATAGTTCACCACACCTATGGTAGGTTCCCCTGGCCTACCTAGGTGCGGGCGTTTCCCGGCCTGCTAGGACAGTGTCCGATAAAGTGACCCGAGAGTCCACAGTAAAAGCATAATCCCTCCCGTCTCCGTCTGTTCCTCTCTCGATCAGAGAGTCGAGTGGCTCCCAACTGCATGGGTTCCTCAGATGGTTCGTTCGAGGGATCGGCAGAAGAAAACTGTGGTAAGAAGCGTGTAGTAGATCTCTCACCCTTGTCACGTAACTTCAAACTCTCCCGTTGTGCTTGCCTTTGGCGGAGACGCAGATCAATTTGGGAAATATACGAAATCACGGAGTCTAGTTCTGTGGGCAAATCTCTGGCAGCAGTCTCGTCTTTGAGGGTCTCAGAAAGTCCATTCAGAAAGGCAGCCACTAATGCCTCATTAGTCCAGTTCACCTCTCCCATCAGGGTCCGGAACTCTATAGCGTATTCCAGAAGCGGACGGGAACCCTGACGGATGGTAAAGAGCGAATTAGAAGCAGTGGCCCTTCTACCCGGGGTATCAAATGCGGCACGTAGACTGGAAACAAATTCAGCATAGGAGCGCACTGTAGAGACGTTTCTCTCCCAAAGCGGTGAAGCCCATGCCAAGGCTTTATCCGTAAGGAGTGAAATGACGTATCCCACCTTGGCACGTTCAGTGGGAAAGGCATAAGGAGACAGTTCAAAGTGTATCTCACACTGGTTCAAAAAACCTCGACAGGTTGCTGGATCCCCATTGTAGCGTTGGGGTGGAGGCAGGTGAGCAGGAACCGTGGCCACTGGTAACGGCGGTGGAGTAGGAGCCGCCACAGGTTGAGGTGCTTGCTGCGAAGGATCAGTACGCTGAAGCAAGGTCTGAAGAGCTTGAGCAAATTGATCCAGACGATGATCCATCTCGTCAAGTCGAGCCTCAGTGGACCCTTGTCCTACCGAAGCGGGTCTCATGATGGCCTTCTGATTCTGTCACGGCACAGCGTACAGCGGAGACTCCGTAGTCAGGTAGGACTGCAGGGATGGTCCAGAGAGCCGAGGTCAGGATACCGGAGAGCAGGATAAACGAGGAGCAAGCCGAGGTCAGGATACCGGAGAGCAGGAAAAACGAGGAGCAAGCCGAGGTCAGGATACCAGAGATCAGAATAGTCAAAAACAAGCCGAGGTCAAATACAGGAATCAAGCAGAGGAACGCTATCTGGGTGCTAGCACAGGGCATAGACGACCATCAGAAGGCAAGGTCTTAGTGTTCTGAAGTCTCTTAAGTAGGCACAGGAAGTTAGGCACTAATTGGAGATCTCCCGCCAAAATTTCAAAGTGCCGTTACGTCACTTCCTGCGCGGCCATCTTGTGGTTGGCGATTGCGTAATCGTCCTATATAAGCAGGTGCAGTTTCCTCGGGCGCCACTAGGTGGCGTGAAGAAGAACGCGTCCGGACACCAGAGCTGGACCTGTGAAGCTGCTGGGAACGCGACGTGGAAGAGGTAAGTTCCCCTTCCATCTGCAGCGGCTGTCTCTGCTGCGCAGAAGCGGGGGGTCTCCCCCTTCTCCGCGGCGGCTGCGCCTGCCCTGCAGAAGCGGGGGGTCTCCCCCTTCTCCGCGGCGGCTGCGCCTGCCCTGCAGAAGCGGGGGGTCTCCCCCTTCTCCGCGGCGGCCGCGTCTGCTGTGCAGAAGTGGGGGGTCTCCCCCTTCTGCGCGGGGACCGAGGTTGCCGTGCGGGAGCAGGGGGTCTTCCCCTACCTCGCGGCGGCTGCTGCTGCCGTTCAGAAGCGGGGGGTCTCCCTCTTCTTCGCGGCAGCTGCGGCTGCCGGACCGAAGCGGGGGGTCTCCCCCTGCCTCGCGGCGGTTGCTGTTGCCGGCCGGGGGACCCAGCGGGTCTCCCTGCCGGTGGTGTGACAGCCAGTGACAAAAATGGCTCCCATGCACGTGCAAATGTCACAGTCCAGTGGGTGCTAAGGGGAGATCATCTGATGCCTACAAAAACATGCTGGTGAGACAGCTTGGCAGGACAGTAACCGAAAGTTGGGTCTACCATCTAAATATAGGGCAGTTGGGGAGTATGTCATACGGTGTGATAAATGATAGAGGCTCAAGCCCTAATATCAGTGTGCAGAAATTCACACTTGCAAACAATTCTAATAGCAACAAGAAATAATAAACAAGATATTCAAAGTGTATAACGGTGTGGAGATCTACCAAAAATGTATGTTTAATAGGTGAATAGAAGCAGACAGTATCTCACTTAATTATCAGTGTTAATTTCACCTGACCAAAGCAGGCAACAATTGTGGTCCTGTTTTTAGGAAGTGCACACAAAAGATAAGTACATATCACTAAATGTGTTTATTCTATTGCCTTATATTATTTTGATCTATACAATTTATGGAATCTTTCTATCGATGTCATTCTAGTTAGATTGTACATGTTGACCTTAAAATAAGCATACTTAACACTGACAACATTGACATTTTCTACTACATAAAGGAAACATAGGAGAAACTGGTCATCTAAGTGTCTCCTCTTGATTGGGAATACAGAGAGACTGCAATACCACCATGGTACTCCAGTAATACTCAGGGGAAAGTAATAAGACTTTGTTCTGTCTACCAAAGAGGTCACAGTTATCCATGAAGCTATAACGATGACAATAGCAAGGAATGAAGGATTTGCCCATTTGTGAATGGTATTTTTGGTCTCAGATCCATTAATGGATGCCATTGTTCTCGTGTACGACCAAGTGAAATGGGGAAATTCTTGGTCAGCTTGCAATAAATACACGTCTAAAACGGAAATACAGCAGTAAAAAAAAAGCTTAAAAATGTCGATAATGGAAAAGCTATAGCATTAATACAAGCACGATGTTTCTTCCTACCACACTTTTTCATTCTTAGTAATATTATTATCAGTGTGTTTAATAAATTGCTGAAGGATGTCTGATTTGATAATACGGGAGTTAATGGCCAAATGCAGATAATTATCAGTGAGATTTCTGTCTGTTTCATATGAATTTGCTTTATACCGATTGTAAGCAAAAAAGCAACATGAATGAGATTTACATGAATGAGAAACATGCTTTATCGTATGTTTGGTTTAAAGAACCATACCTCATCTTAAACGGATATAATCCCTATCCCAAAAACTAACACAATTTAAAAAAAGGAAGAATAGAAGAGCAAGACCTTAAATCAGCTTGGAAGGAAACAAATGAGAAAATATTAAGACATTGCCTGTCTTTACTACCGTGCAAATCACAGAATCGACCAACGTTCTGATATGTGCTAGTGTCACAACCACGGTGTGTGTAATTAAACCATATTTCAAACAGGTGGAGGCGTCTGCCTAAGCAATCCATTACCCCTTAAATAATTTACCTACACTTGAATCCACTTTCTCCTCCTGTATGTACTTTGCAATGCAGAGAGTCTGGAGAACTATTCTTTTTTTTGCTTTACAAATGATGTATGACAAAAAAGAAGGTACAAGGAAGAAATATTAAAAAAGAAATATGGCTTTCACATCGTTTGCAAATTGAGGTTGCAATTAATGGCTCTTTTGCAAGTATTTTATCCGCTCCTCCTTCAGTCTCCTCTTCAATAAACTCTGCCTGATCTGACAGGGTATTAATTAGACCCAAAGCTTTTATTAGCTAAATAATGTATCATTTAGTCTAGCACTTAGAAGAACTGAAGAACTGGTTCACAGCATGTCCAAAAAAGTGCAGTTTAATATAAAGCGGCAGTCTCTATGAGCAATAACTGTTTATTGCGTACTTATTCTCAATCATACTGTATCTCAACTAAAGAAGAATATTATTGAAATATACACTATTGTTTAATGTTAGAGTTTATAGCAGTATATTGTTTCATTTCCAGCCCTTGACTGCACATTCATAGACAGCGCAGTTCTAAAAGCCAATTTATACAGACTTGAATATATGAGTTGAATTAAATTAAGGTTCGGTGGAGGCTAAACTAATTTTCGTTATGTGTATTTTTGAAATTTACTGCCAATTTGTCAGAAGAAGCTGAACTTCCTTTATACCAATTTTTATGTCTATAGCAGTTTTTTTGTTTTGTTTTAAATAGGTTAGAAATATTAGTTCATTGTCTCAGATGACAAAGAAAAGTTTAAAATTGTTCATGTTGATTTTATTTATCTCTTTGCCAAGCTCTAACTACTTAGCTATAAATAAATATGTTAACATTAGTTATAAACATCTCTACCAGAATAACTAAAAACCTGTTTTATCTAAAAAGCATTTAACTTGAAATGATTTATGTAAGTTTGTACTTATCAAGGACCATTCAACCTTTCAGTGACGTTCTCTCCCCTGATTAGCGGATGAGAGGAGATGGCATCACCAGAAGTGCCACCATTTTGGTCATGTCTGTGGTTTTGGTTGTGTCTTTATTAATCAGAAAAGAACGTGCTTGGATTCATTAAAGACGCTCCAGTGTTATGATCTACAGAGACATTAGAAATTAGGAAATAAATAGACAAGGTGGTAGTGATGACGTGGACATTAAAACAAAGGGTATATATTTTAGTTTGTCATAAAGCACAAAAATGCTAAAATCTATAATTTAGCCATCAACAAACTATATTGTGCTTGGATCTTTAAATATATGGTTTCCAGATGAAAAGCTGAGTCAGGGTTATGCAGAAACACAGTCCTGGAAACTAAGACAAGGGTCAGGCTTAGAGAGATCAGCGTGGTCAAAAACGATAGCCAAAGACCAGCAACAGGAATAAATCAGCAAATAATAATCGTAGGAAATACACAGTAGGCAAAATATCTGGGCACTGAGTACAACTCAGTGCGGGTTTTTAAATCCACCGCCAGAGGACGCCCCGCCTCCGTGTACAGCATCATTGGTGCGCGTTCCCCCCGTCCCTGTTCCTTTGATGTCAGAGGTGTTCCTGCTGACGTTGAGTGCGTTCTCACTGATGTCAGTGGGCGTTCCAGCTGACATTGTGGGAAACACTCTCATTTAAAGGGGAAATGGGCCGTGAATGAGGCATATCAAGATCCCGCTCGTGCGACCTGGAGGATATGGGGAGAGTTCCCAGCTATGATAAGGATTTCAGGCAGTTGCATGACTACAAGACAAACATCCCATCATATTGTCTGTGGCAAACAAAAGGCACAGTCATAACAGCCCATCCAGACAATCTAATAAATGTTTGTTGAGGAATTAACTTCATTATCTTTGCCATAAAGAAGCAGCTCAGTGTGGTATCTGAGCAGGGAAAAGTAGCCAAATTATGATATGACTGATCAATGACAGCCTCTTGGTCTGTAGATAAAGGAAGGTTATTGGAACAAAATGATGATTATGAATATAAAAGGTGTAAGGACTTACCTGCCTCTCCGGTTCCGCGCCGTGGCTGGTCCCGCGACGCTGCCTCCTCAGCCGGCTTCCCGGGCAGCTAGTACCACCGCTACCCGGTCGGCGTCTTCACCGCGTGGCCGACCACGCGGCAAACAGGTAGCACAGCGCCACCGTGTGGCCAAAAAGTAATATTACACGTTACATACATAACGTGTTCTTATAGCCTCGGGTGACCTCCTTAATGCAGGACACACCTCCACCTGTCCCTATTTAAACCTGGACTTCCTCTTCTGGTTCACCCTTGGTTGGTGTATTCTGTGGTTTTCCTGTACGAGTTGCTGTGACTATTTCTTCGTTTGACCCGGCTTGCTGACTTCGTTCCTGTCTCCTGATTTGGCTCCTGATTCCTGTTCGTCTGGTATTTGATTCGGCTTGTTTGACCTCGTCTCTGGATTCTGATTTGGCTTATCCTGATAACCTGTCTGACCCAGTTGGTTCTCTGACTTTCTGGTTCCTGTTTGGCCTGGCTAACTCTGCCATCTGGGGTCCTACCTCACCATAATCATTACAGTACCAAGGGTCACCATGGACCCCGCGGAGATTGGCCAGAAGATGTCTACCTGTGAAGCCCGTATTGAAAGTCTGGATCATCGCATGGACCAGTTTACGCAGGCTTTGCAAACACTCCTGGCGAGGACCGATCCAGCACGTGGTCCTCCTCCTGTGCCTGCTGCTGCACCTGTTGCTGTTCCACCGCCTGCTGATCCAGGTCTTCATACCCTCCGTTTACCACCTCCTCCCAGATATGGAGGAGATCCTGCTACCTGTCGTGGATTCCTCAATCAGTGCTCCATTAACTTTGAGATGTCTCCCTACTTGTTTCCTTCCGACAGAGCTCGTGTGGGGTATGTCATCTCCCTACTCACTGACAGGGCTCTGGCCTGGGCAACTCCTCTTTGGGAACGCAATTCTCCAGTGGTCAACGATTATACTGACTTTGTAACCACTTTCCGTCAAGTGTTTGATAGGCCGGGTCGTGGCCATATTGCCTCGTCAAGTCTTTTTTCACTGCGTCAGGGTACACGCAGTTTATCTGACTATGCCATTGAGTTCCGTACCCTGGCTGCAGAAGTGGCATGGAACAACGATGCCTTGGTTGCTGCCTTCACTAATGGCCTATCTGACCGCCTAAAAGATGAGGTGGCTGCCCGGGACCTGCCCACGGATTTGGAAGAACTCATCGCCTACATTGGCCACATTGATCTGCGCCTCCGGGAACGCCAGGTACAGCGAGATCGCCAAAGGAGGGCTCCAGTACGTTTTGTTCCACGTCCGGCTTCTTCTGACTCTGCTTCTCTTCCGCCTGAGGAGCCCATGCAGATCGGCTCCACACGTCTCTCTGAGGAGGAGAGATCCCTGCGGCGGCAACAGAACCTCTGTATGTACTGTGGCAAACAAGGACATTATGTGCGTTCCTGCCCTGTGAAGCAGGGAAACTACAAGGCCTAAGGAGGGTTGGGGTACCTCCTCTAGGCCTTTCTGCTGCCTTTCCCCATGACCGGGCGCCTCGTATGTTTGTGCCTACATCTCTCACTATTCAGGAAAGCACCATTCTGGCTCCAGCCCTTATAGACTCTGGAGCTGCAGGAAACTTTATTGACCATGACTTCTGCAGGCTCCACAATATACCCTTGCAGGAGAAAACCTCCCCGATCTTCGTGGAGGCCATTGACGGTCGACCTCTTCAACCTGCAGCGGTGACCCACGAAACTATCCCGCTTCGTCTCAGAGTTGGGGTTCTCCATACAGAGACTATAACGCTCCATGTGATAACTACTCCAGCTGCTCCCATTGTCTTGGGCTACCCTTGGCTGCAGCTGCATAACCCTGACATCGATTGGTCTACCCGTGAGATCACTTCCTGGCGGTGCTCCTCCTGCATGTTCCCTCAACCATGCTTAGTGAAAATCGCCTCTTTGGATACCACCACCCTGCCTCCGCAATACCAGGGATATGCTGACGTGTTTGATAAGAAAGAGGCTGACTCCTTGCCTCCTCACCGTCCCTATGATTGCCCTATTGACCTGCTTCCTGGCACCGTACCCCCAAGGGGCAGAGTGTATCCGTTATCCCCGGCCGAGACTGAGGCCATGGAGGCCTACGTCCAAGAAAACCTCCAAAAGGGCTTTATCCGCCGCTCCGCTTCTCCCGCCGGTGCAGGCTTCTTTTTTGTGTCTAAAAAAGATGGCGGTCTACGCCCGTGCATAGACTATCGGGGCCTCAATCGAATCACCATTAAAAACACATACCCCTTGCCACTCATTACCGAGTTGTTCGACCGCCTGAAGGGATCAAAGGTGTTCACTAAATTGGACTTACGTGGTGCTTACAACCTCATTCGTATCCGTCAGAACGATGAGTGGAAGACAGCTTTTAATACCCGCTCTGGCCATTACGAGTATACAGTAATGCCATTTGGGCTCTGTAACGCCCCAGCAGTATTTCAGGAATTCGTTAATGACTGTTTCCGGGACTATCTTCACCAATTCGTTGTCATCTACCTTGATGACATACTTATCCACTCGCCGGACCCTATTTCACATCGGATACACGTTAAAAAGGTCCTGGCACGCCTTCGTGAAAACCGTTTATACGCTAAATTGGAGAAATGCGTATTTGAAGTTTCCCGCGTACCCTTCCTTGGTTATGTCATTAGCGATACAGGGTTCGAAATGGATCCTGACAAGCTGCATGCCATTCTGCAATGGCCTCAACCACAAGGACTGAAAGCCCTCCAGAGGTTCCTCGGCTTTGCTAACTATTATAGACGATTTATCCGAGACTTTTCTAAGGTTGTGGCTCCCATGACTGCGCTCGCTAAAAAGGGGTCTGACTGTCATAATTGGCCTGCCTCCGCTGTTCAGGCCTTCCAGAAATTGAAGAATCTGTTTGTGTCTGCTCCGGTCCTCGTTCACCCTGATGTCTCTCAACCCTTCGTTATAGAAGTAGACGCTTCAGAAATCGGCGCTGGAGCGGTCTTATCTCAGCGGAAAACATATGAAGGGCCGCTACATCCTTGTGGGTTCTTTTCCAAACGCTTTTCTCATGCGGAGAGGAACTATGACATCGGCAACCGGGAACTACTGGCAGTCATCCTCGCCCTTACTGAGTGGCGTCATCTCCTGGAGGGTTCCCGCATACCTGTTACTATTCTCACAGACCACAAGAACCTCCAGTATATTGCTGATGCCAAACGTTTAACCCCCAGGCAAGCACGATGGACTCTCTTCTTATCCCGTTTTAATTATGTTATTTCCTATCGCCCGGGGTCTAAAAATACCAAGGCCGACGCTTTATCCCGTATGTTCTGCACAGCCACAGAGGAGAAACCAGACCCGGAACCCATCGTCCCAGCTAACCGCATTATCTCCGCTGTATCTCTAGCCGTTGCTTCTCCCCTCCTGCAACACATTCAAGCCAGCCAACCATCTGCTCCAGCCCATACTCCACCTGGCAAACTGTTTGTGCCTCCTGTGTACCGTGAAAGGATACTTCAGTTACACCATTCCACAAAGTTTTCTGGCCACCTTGGTCTTCGACGCACCTGCCAGGCCCTAGGCCTCCGTTTTTGGTTGCCCTCCTGGAGACAAGATGTGGCTGATTACCTCAGATCCTGCCGCATATGTGCCACTACCAAGACCCCCAGGACTCCTCCAGCTGGTCACCTACGGCCCCTTCCAGTGCCTTGTCGTCCCTGGACCCATATTGCCATGGACTTCATAGTGGAACTTCCTCTATCCCGCCGCTACACCACCATACTCACCATCGTGGACCGCTTTTCCAGGATGGTTCATTTTGTTCCGCTAGTTAAACTTCCCTCAGCCAGAGAACTCGCGGACATCTTCATGAGAGAAGTTGTTAGACTCCACGGAATTCCCCAGGACATCGTATCTGACCGTGGAGTCCAGTTCATCTCCCGGTTCTGGAGGTCCTTCTGTAAAGCCATAGGTATCACCCTGTCCTTTTCCACGGCTTATCACCCCCAAACCAACGGGGCAGCGGAACGTTCTAATCAGCGCCTTGAACAATATCTACGAGCTTTTGTTAACGACAACCAGAACGACTGGGCTGACCTCCTCCCGCTTGCGGAGTTCGCCCTCAATAACTCCGTGCAAGGCTCCACCCAACACACTCCCTTTTATTGTGTCTACGGTTTCCACCCGGTTGTTTTGCCTACAGACACCCCAGAGGTAGGGGTACCTGCTTTGGACGCACACCTAAAACACCTGTCTTCTGTTTGGTCTTCTGTCCGCTCTGCGTCCATAGCTGCTTCTCAGACACAAAAGAGGTATTATGACCGTAAAAGGTTACCTGCCCCTTCCTATATGCCTGGAGACAAGGTGTGGCTCTCTACCCGTCACATACGCCTTCGCTGTCCTTCGCAAAAACTAGCACCGTGCTTTATTGGACCATACTCCATCCTCCGCCGTATCAACCCTGTCACATATGAACTGAACCTGCCACGTAACCTTCGTATTCCTCGCACGTTTCATGTCTCCCTCCTGAAACCAGTGTTGTTCTCTCGTTTTACTCGTCCTCTGGCCAGCCCTGGTCCCGTTTCTGTCACTTCCTCGGAGAACTACGAGATCCGTTCCATCCTCGATTCCCGCATCTTCCGGGGTGCTCTGCAATATCTGGTTCACTGGAAGGGTTATGGACCTGAAGAAAGATCTTGGGTGCCCGCCTCCGAAGTCCGCGCGCCTCGGCTGGTTCGCCTCTTCCATTCCAAATACCCCGGGAGGCCTGGCAGGGGTCCTGGTCGCCCTTCGGGCAGTTCTCGAGGGGGGGGTACTGTAAGGACTTACCTGCCTCTCCGGTTCCGCGCCGTGGCTGGTCCCGCGACGCTGCTTCCTCAGCCGGCTTCCCGGGCAGCTAGTACCACCGCTACCCGGTCGGCGTCTTCACCGCGTGGCCGACCACGCGGCAAACAGGTAGCACAGCGCCACCGTGTGGCCAAAAAGTAATATTACACGTTACATACATAACGTGTTCTTATAGCCTCGGGTGACCTCCTTAATGCAGGACACACCTCCACCTGTCCCTATTTAAACCTGGACTTCCTCTTCTGGTTCACCCTTGGTTGGTGTATTCTGTGGTTTTCCTGTACGAGTTGCTGTGACTATTTCTTCGTTTGACCCGGCTTGCTGACTTCGTTCCTGTCTCCTGATTTGGCTCCTGATTCCTGTTCGTCTGGTATTTGATTCGGCTTGTTTGACCTCGTCTCTGGATTCTGATTTGGCTTATCCTGATAACCTGTCTGACCCAGTTGGTTCTCTGACTTTCTGGTTCCTGTTTGGCCTGGCTAACTCTGCCATCTGGGGTCCTACCTCACCATAATCATTACAAAAGGATTTTATGCCCAAAGTGAACCATATTTACTTCCATTGGACTTCCCTTTAAATTCTATATATTAAAGAGTTATTCAGAAACGTAGATGAGCATTGAGTCTTCAGAGCCAATATAAAAATCAAAAGGTTTATAGTAAATAAATGTACTAACCACTTATAGTCATTAATAACAAAAAACTGATTAAAATATACCAATCACAAGAAAAAATAAGAGCAATAACAGCGAAAAAAAAAAAAAAAGATAAATGATGTGAGAGTAGCACGTAAATAAAAAATCCTCACCTGCCACTGGCACACCATTACCAGGTCAGTCAAAAGTTAGAAACACAGCAAGAGCAGCACAGACAGCCCTAGGCAGAGACAAGGCATTACAAAACAAGGTGACAGCAATCTCGGGAACTGAAAAATGTCTACAAAGCATATTGGTGTGCTAGAAGTATCTAAGTTTGGGAATTTAATATACCGTGAACGTGAAACTTTTCTTCTCTTAATGAATGAAGTAGCAACAGAGCAGATGGACTCAAGCCATATTAAAGAATTTGATTCTACGGTAATTTTTGCAGGTGAAAAATCACAGAGCTGGTAAATATAGACTGAAAAGGTTCAAAATTATTTAAAAAATGGGTTTAATAATAAAAAGAAAAAAAAACAGTCGTATGAGGTTTACTGAAGCTACAAGTAAAACCCATTTTCATTCATCTAATCACTGAAAAAGGCATTAAAATGCTTTCTAGTTGAGGTTTCAGAGCTGAGGTATCTGAGTTAGCAGGGATCAAATTAGACATTCTGTAGAGATGGAGATTCTTGATTTGTTGAGCACTGTGAATAATTTATACTGTCATAGCTGTAGATCTGAGAAAGTACCTTTGATTCTTTCACACTTAGGATTCAAGGACAGCTGGTTGCTTGTTAAAATGGATTAAACCTGAAAGCAAGTTTGGAGACGAAACCAGTGTAAGACAGATTTATAGACAAGGACTATACCAAAAAATACCGCTATTTCTGCACTAGCTAATATGGAGTAGAAGTGAGCATGGAAGACAGTATCATTCTTTTACCGAAGGAGGACATTGACAGACCCCAGACCAAATGCTTCTAGCTACATTAAGTTTGAAATAATCATAGAAAATGTGTAATTTTCTTCTTTAAAGAGGGCAAAGTATTCATATGGAACACTGGCGCATATACCAATCCATGCCTTAAAGCAAACTTAAAACATAAAATAACTGAACATTTCCAAACATTTATACCTGAATAAAGCAATCAGTTAAAGGTAAGGTTCATGAAGCACTATATGAAGATGGTCTACACTTGCTGTTACTTAAGTAACTTATTTCACTGTTGACTGGGCTTAAATTTTCACCTTTCATTGGTACATGCATGGTAAGAATATAAATTAGATAAATAGTACTCTGGTAGACTATTTGTACAGATAAAATCAGGGTAATAATGGTAATACAAAATGTTATTAACTAGTATAGAAAGTACATAAATATGTGGATAGTATGAGAGTAGGCATTAACATTTGCTCCTCTTTAGATTCATAGAAAAAGAAACAAATGAGAAATAGAAAGATTTTGAAATGTTTTACCTAGCAAAAGAGTGACTAAATTTTGTAGCATGTTAAGTTCTGTAGCTTTGTTGTAGAGATGCAACAGCCAGATCACCACTCATGGACAGCTGCTACGTCCTTAATGGGACACATTAGCATAAAATTGTGATACTGGATTAATAATTGAGGCTTGGGGTAGCCAAAAAATACCATTACATAAGTTATGGTTGGTAAAGGTGATGGAAAACTCTCCCACTTAAATTTAAGGAGTAGTAGAAGTATTATTAAACACTCATCTACAGACACCAGACATAAATCTCATGGTACTGCCACAACCACAAGGGATTCTGGGGAGGTGCATGCAAATAAGGTCAACAATTATCACCTTTGCCACTATATCCACTTTATACATGGATACCTTATGTAATGGTATTTAAGCCAGTACCATAACCAGGCCCGGACTGGCCATCGGGCACACCGGGCATTTGAGATAAGGGCCCCTTAAGCCCGCCGCAACTGCGACCGGGTCCGCCACTCTAAGGGGCCGGGAAGCCCCCACCAGGGCCGGCCTTCCGGGTGTGCGGCCGCACAGGGTTTAAATTAAAACATCAGGGTTTTTTTTTTACTTTATTTAACATCCTCCATGTTAAATAAAGTTTTTGTTAACTTTATTTAACATGGAGGATGTTAAATAAAGTTAAAAAAACCCCGATGTTTTAATTTAAGCCCTGTGCGGCCGCAGACCCCTAAGGCCGGCCCTGGTGGGGGCTTCCCGGCCCCTTGGAGTGGCGGACCCGGTCGCAGTTGCGGCGGGCTTAAGGGGCCCTTATCTCAAGAACAAGAAGTTAATATGACTGCTAAACACATAATATGGGTTTTTAATTCATGTACAGTATATTACAATAAATTCCGATACACAGGTTTATTTATAATACTGACATTTGAAATTTAAGATTAGCTAAAAGTGCCAATAATTATGTATGGGCTGGGGAATATATAAATCATAGGGACGATGTTAATATATGTTAACTTGATCAACCTTGATCACAAATTATCTCAAAAATCTATTGAAGACATATCTGACTCTGAACATTATCTTTCAGTCTACGTTAGCATTGAAAACAACTGCAGTATTCCTCTAGTTGACCTCTTCTTTAGATCTTTATTCCCCAGGAAGTTTTGTATTCTGACCAAGGTCCTATAACATTGCCTCTCTTGGCTAATAATGTACAAAATGTCACACATTTCTTGCAGGCTTTACTTTGCCACATCATTGCCATTGCAGGAGGTAGAATTAGAAAAAAAAGAAGAAAGAAAGTGAAAATGCACTGCAGAATCTGAGATCATAAATATTGTATGATTCAGTTTTCTATAAGTGAGAATTCAAAGATTCCCAGTGCTGACAATTCCACCATTCACATCATTTTTTTGTCTCTTAAAATACTAGTAATCACTTGTTCTCTAAAAGAGAAAACTCTATAAAACACGTTAAAAGATGTAAAACCCCAAATTACAAAATTTACAAAAGCATTAAAAAAAATAATAAGGAAGCCAGTTAACAAAGTCTCTTAACTTTAAATTGTTTATACGTATATGCAATATTCAAAATATATTAGGAATAGCATAGAAAATAATAATTTATAACTTCTTCATGCTATCAGTTTAGCTTGGACCTTTTGGGGGTCGTGGCCTGAGGATCTTCCCCATTTAAAAGCCAGAAATGGCATAAGCCAAGAAGTGGCACTTCCCATTTAGGGAGATCAAATGACTATGCTGGAGGTCCAGTATTTATCTGTGATATCTCAGGCCCTCCTGGGCAGATATGAAACGTTCTCTGGTATGCATATAAATGACTTCAAGTTATTAATAACCAACCTGGGAACTCTTGGGATTCACCCCTGAGTCTCAGAGTTTTTGCTCCAATCTCGAGGTCTCAGGGTGACAGGCCAGAATATCAAGGTGACACAGTCTGGAGCTGATGACACCAGTTAGTACTTTTGGTACCAGTATGTCATGGTTAACATCACTACTTAAAGTCAATGACCTAACAGCCATCTGTTTAACACATATGGGGCTTGCTACAAAGAATCTTCACTTTAAGCTATTAACTAACATTATAAAATGAGGAGATAGTAGATCAGGATTAGATTGGTATGAATTGGACTGAAATTAGGGCATTAGAATAGCTGTCACAATTATGATTTTCATTGTGGATTAAGATTTAGAATCCAACATTAGGGATATGAAAGAGTCTGGGGCATTACGGTAAAGGATCAAGATGGCAAATACGTTTGTACCAAAATAGAAGAAGACACAATTGTATACAATTAAACTCAGTGTGTAAAAGCTGAAATGTACAAAAATGTAGTTTCAAAACATTTTAAATAACATACAGTGGCAATCAATTGAATTTAGCCTCACTGTAAATCAAAGGCGTTTTATTGACTAATCTAAAGCTCAGTTGCCATTGCATTCGATGGAATTCTTTATAATTTGCAGATCTCGTAAAAAAAACTTGATGTACATTTTCTTGCCTACCTTTAAAACCTACCGCAATCTCGGTTGTAAGAATTTACCTTTAGTATTGTTTTGGGACTAATTTAGGATGATAGCTATCAAAAATAATTCTTTAAATGGGGTTGAATATATATATACGTGTAAGTAATGTATATATATATATATACACGTGTAAGTGATGTATTCAGGCCTAGGCTGACAGAGGAGTGACAGTATCCCTGCCAATAACCGAGGTGCATCATCTACTACAAACTACATTTTGAGTGTAAGCATGTGAAGGCATGTGACTTCAGTCAAGACTTAACCTTTAACTCAACATACTACTTGAGTCTGTAGTCAATTAACCACTTTGTGTTCTTTGCGGGAGATTATACCATAGCTGTAAATTACAATACCATGTCATTTCACCCGTGGCATAAAGAGTCCACTGCTGGGAAAGCAACCCAGCAGCTTCTCCCCTTTAATTTCCGCTTGGAATACTGAAAGGCATTGGTGAAGATTATAGTTGCTACACTTGTCCATGTAATCTGAAATAAAAAAAAAATTGTAAACTGTTCTTTTATAATTACTAATCTTGCAGTGTTTCTACATTGTCTCCCTCAGCATTCTCCACAACTAGTTTTGGCTTCATTGAATCATACAGGTTTTCCCATTTTAAACAACACAGGGTATTTACGCTAAATTTAAAATCATCAGGGAGAAGGGGGGGCGCGGAGCATGAGGGGGCGCCTCCCCCCCCCCGGGCCAGTCCAAAAGGGATGGTCTAATTTGCACTATTTACTGACCCCATGGTAAACATGAGGTTACTTGCACACACTGGAGCGAGGGAGGAAGCAGGAAGTAACATGATGAGGGAGTTAAGGAGTTGAGTATGTATGTTGAAGAAGCATTTATGCATTAGCATGATTGTGCATGTGTGTGTGTGTTAGCATAAGTATGTATGTGTAAGTATGTGTTGGTGTGTGTGTTAGCATGAGTATGTATGTGTGTGTCTGTTAGCATGAATGTGTATGTAAGTGTATGTTAGAGAGAGTAGTGTGTTAGAGAGAGTATGTTTAGCATGAGTGTGTCAGTCTGTGTTGGTGTGAGTGCATGTTAGAGTATGTGTGTTAGCGTGTATGTGTGTGTTATCATAAGTGTGTATGTGTGTGTAAAGGTAATTCTGTAAGTTTGTGTGAGAGTGTGTGCGTAAATATGTATGCCAGTGTGTATGTTAGTTACTGGGGACAAATAGGGCCACTTGGCTTTACTGCTCCTCAGGCCAGAAGATAGCATGGGTTCATCTCTAGAGTACTGTAAGTGCATCTTACTGATCTTACAGTTTTTAGCCACTGCGAGAAATGAAAATGGTGTGGATTAAAGTATTTTGCTCAAAAGGATGTTGAAATGACCATAATAAAATCATGTTTCTGAAGGCATCCAAGAGCACAATGGGGCATAAATCCATTTGACACAGTTTCCTGGATGCAGTATATTTTAAAATGGACAAACATTATGAAGAACTGGCAATACTATGATTACCGGTTACATTATTGCTTTAGGGGAGTTGAACTTAAATTTCCTAAATTTGCAGTGAGAGTCATCCAAAGCTTTATGGTTGCGAAGCTGAAAGCATATAAATTATTAGATGCTGGCAGGGGAATTTTAATTCTGCTATAAATGCAAATGTTTTCTTTTCTCTTGTGTTCTGGTGCAGATAATATAAAGGGGTTATCTCAGGAATCACAAAACGTATCAACCAAAATCTCAACAGTCTCTGCAGAATATTTAATTGTATTAGCCTTGAAATTAGAATTAAAGAAATGGTCTGGTTGTCAGTTAAAAAAATAATTACTCTCTTGCTTACCTTCTAAGTCTCCAAGGTGTACCCATTAGGAATGCTGGCATGCAAAAACATACAATTATCTATCTATCTATCTATCTATCTATCTATCTATCTATCTATCTATCTATCTATCTATCTATCTATCTATCTATCTATCTATCTATCCATCCATCTATCTATCTATCTATCTATCTATCCATCTATCTATCTATCTATCTATCTATCTATCTATCTATCTATCTATCTATCTATCTATCTATCTATCAGTTTAAACCCTGTGTTTTAAATCTTACTCATGTTTCATGATCTTGTTATCTCACTATCTTTGGTGACTCCTTTTCTAAGTATATTAACCGTCTTTATCTTGAAACACATTATTAATTGGGGAATAAGGCTAAACTAATCCTGTAGGGATACACTTTTAACATTTTCATATAAAAGAATATATATGAAGCGTGAATCAATGAATTCTGTGTAAAGCCTATTAGATTAATATAGACAGTTAGGTTTTCAGGTGTCTTCACATTTCTTATTTGTTAATTTAGAATATTTTACCTGGCCAAACATCTGTTTGGACGACCTCATCTGAAACTGTACTGTGTGAATTGAATATTTTGCCCCTGCCGTTGCTGGCCACATATTTTGGGACACCATATTGCTGGGCCTCTGGGCTGGGCTTTCCCCTGGGTTGAATGGCGGCACTTCTCCCTTGATATAGCAAATGTGGTTGACTTCAAGCAAGCTAGATTATCTAGCTGGGGATTGCAACACAGAGCATTTTCAACTGAAATGAAAATAACTCCCATTAAATAGTAAATTAATTAACCATGTTTCCCCATGAACCCATATGAATCAGAAGGTAGACAAATGTGTTATCAACTCTATCGACTAAACAAGTTTTTATTATTTTTGTGGATGGGAGAATGCTTAGGACAATGTTCTTTTATGTGTTTATAGTACATAACATAGTAATGTCCCCCATCACACACCATAAGGTGACCCCTGTTGTTGACCCCCCATTCTGTTGCACACAGAGTGAGAGAAGAGGGGGGCAGTTCATGCAAAATGCTTAATAGAGGCCTATTGTATTGCTGTTGCCTGTATGTATATCACCATAACATTTTATAGCTTACAGTTAATGAAGGAGAGCTGCAATAAATGTAGTCATATAATAAGCACTGTAATTATACAGTAGACGTTATGATCAGGGGACAATAGATACAAACTCATTAGATTAGAAGGTCCCAGTCCCGAAGCGCTTACAGTGAACTCTTACATTTTATTGCACAGGAGACGTCAAGAAGAAATTATGTAACATAAATCTGTACCCTGTAACCAAAAAGCTAATGAATAACCAAGCTTCTTGACTACTGTCCAGTAGTCAATCTTAGTCAACCATTGTCATGTTGAATTCATACATGGCCACATGCACACCACGTGCACGCCAGATTTTCAGGGCTTCAGACACGGCACAATATTAATTATTTCTCTGCATTTTCATTACAATAACCTAAAACTCTGGCAAGCTTATGACAGCTGCATCTGACACCCTGCTTTAAACTCAGCAATCAACGTATATCCAGTGTTTCTCTATGACAATTACATTTGCAAAAGTCCCCCGCAATATGGCAGCTTCATTGTCCTCATAAGCCTAACTGAGAGACTAGGCAAACCCTGAAGCCTTTCCATCATCAGGAGCAAGCAATCTAATTTGAATATGTGTTTTTCCATATAATATCCCTTTAATTTGTGTTCACTTAGCATAATGAATAAAATGCTAATTTCGTACTCGCATGGCGAACCTATCTTTGTGTCTTTTCTTTTAACATCATGTTTATTATTATAAATATAGTTTTAAAAATATGTTAGATCTCCAATAGGTTCCACGTGTGGATGTTCTGGTGAATGTACAATGAACCTTTCAACAAGCTAAATATTCAGACGGTAAAAAGAATCATGTGAAAAGGATTTTTGGAGAGGAAGAAAAAGTCCATTGTAGCAGTTTCAGCTTGTGTTATCAGTATTCTGGCAGTCTCGTAACAAAGGACCAAAGAGGGCACAGAAAGGGATGGGTGAATCCGTTTAAGCAGTCCCTGCCAATTATTTCAGCAACTAGAAATTCATAGAGCTTTTGTACTAGTGACTTGTAATGCATTATTAATGCATTTGAGCTCTCCATGCAAGAAATCCATTAACCCATGACCTCTTAACATATATTACCTATATTTTAATAAGTAATATTTATTTGCCGAAAATAACTTTTTCAATTCACAGATTTTAATTGCTACTCACACTGCAGTGGACGATTTAGTATATAAAAAAACATCCAAGAAAGTCATCCAACCACCCAATACTAAATTCTATTAATAACTGCTTTAATAAAAAAAACACTATTTTTCTTGTAGTTGGATATATTCTGTTTATGTAAATTAATGTGCTCCCCATCCTCCATAAAATCGGCCCTAAACTGTTACCTAACCCTCAATAAAAAAGAGTATTCAAGGAACAATTTAACCATTCATTACATTTAGACCAAAGTAAATTATTTTTTTTTAAAATACTACCGATAATATCGTCATCTTCATCATATCATTAACATCGTTGTTACTTATCTGTGTATATTGAGATGGAATTGGATAACCTTCTATTTTTTTGGTGGGAGTGGCAAAAATAAAATCATACTTAATACAATTTTAATATTTAAAAAAAAAGAGTTTTGTCATATGTTTAATACAAAAGTTTGGTAGGTAGAAAGCAGTATAGTCTACGATTTCATAGGAATACTTCACTAGCTTTATGAAGCTTTACATAGCTCTGAGCAAAGGCCATTAGTTTACAGAGCTGGATATATAAGCACCACAGGACAAAGCACATAGATAAAACAATAGCATTAAGTCAAAGTATCCCTGGAGGGTCTAACTTCTCACTTCACATCACATCATCAGAGAGTGAGATGGTAATTGGTCACTACTACCAAGATCTCAGCTTGGGTTTATTAGCTCTTTTATTGTGCTTTCTCATAGGAGACGAGAAAAAAAAAATCCGACATTGCCTGGTGTGGAGTGCAGGATATCTGCGGGATGCAGGAAAATGATAATCAACAACTGTTTGGTCTCGGGTTACTCCATCACTTAGAATTTCTCTCTCATCAAAAAGATCTTATTTTTCGTTTTAGATTTTGCTGGAAGGTGTAATCAATGCATAATTCTTTCATGTTTTTTTGTTAAAGAACAATTTGTTTTATCCATTAAACATCAAGTACATGCAAGTTGGCAGTATATCCCAAGTTTTTAGCAGAAAACCCTTACATGGCCATTAGACCATCTATATCCAGGGTCACTCATTACTTCACCATCTCCTATTGACACTCTGACCATATTATTACTCAACTCCAGTGCACCATAGTGAAATGAATACATCTTGTGCGTTTAATAAATCCTGAATTGCAAATGCATGTTGGGATTATGGGACTTGTTATTATTATTATTATCAAACCTCGGAACTTCTGGGCTCCGGCTACCCGGAGCCTTCCCTTGCGGGATGCGGCCAGGACTGCCCACTGACGTCAGCGGGCAGTCCCGTGATGTTGGTGTAAGGTCCCACTGACGTCAGTGGGCGTTCCCCTGACGTCAGTGGGCGGTCCAACTGAGACCGCAAGTTAAGGCTGGATGATGTCGCTGGGAAACACCCCCCTTTAAATGGAAAATGGGCGGGAAGCAGGGCGTGTCTTGACCCGCAGAACTGGAGAAGCGGTCCTTCACCCAGGTATAACTATTATTATTATCCAGAATCTATAATAGATAATTTTATCGAACTTTAGCAATAATGACACCTGAAATCAAAGTTTTGTTCAAGCTGCTTAAGTTAACATAATATGTTGGTTTAAAATGATATACCCTCTAAGTAAAGTATAAGTTGTAAAGAAACACACACACACACATATATACTATGGGTTTGTAACAAGTACTGTCACCATAATTCAAAAACTATGAGAACTGCACTCTTTGTTCAGACAAAAAACCCATAAGGTGACTGATGCTGATACAGTTGAACCAAAATTACATTTCATCTATTTGAAAAAGGCCTGTCACAGGAGTGACTCAGTTATCTATGAACAATGTATACAGCTGAAGAGTAATCACACTCTGGATTAGCTTTGTATTGTATGGATCCTTAAACCTTTTTCCAAAAGGTGTGGAGTTTAATGCGTACTTCAATGCATATTATGTTTTCTGTACAACAACCAAAAATACAAAATATGCTTTGAAATAAAATATATATCAATATATACCAACAAAAAAAACAGACGAAAGTTCTTAACTCTTAAAATAATGAAAATACTTTAACGTGATTCTGCAATTTACTATTTTGTATCATGTCATAAGGCATATAAGTGATTAATGTGATGGTTATTGAACTATACAATTAGAAAATAAATTAAAAGGACCATACACATTGGATTAAAGTAGCGTCAATATCGGCGCCCTTCTTCTCCCCACAAAAAAATGATGACACGGGGAATATCAGTACCTTATTTTTTATTGAAGTCAGCTATGGATAAAATGTTGGCCACAACGAAGTCCACTTTAATTAAAATATAAAACATACAATGCTTTAAAATACATGATAAAACACAACATAACGTGACAATGCATGTGACAAACCACGTGACCAACACATGCCAATTGTTAAATGTTAAACTATAAATTCCGGATACAGCTTATATAAGTCAACACCTTGAATTGTTCATAAACCATCTACTTATTTAACTGTTAACTATACCGACCCATCTGGCACAGGAGTAAAACCGTATCACTGTTGCAACCACCGGCATTCCAAGCATGGCAGCCCTCATCACCAACAAGGCACAATCCCTTGGAGTGTCCTGCACCGAGGCCAAGGGTCTGTGCACCACAAGTTGAACCACACCTCAAGGTTGTTAACCCTTGCTCGAAGAAAAGTGGTGGGAGAAGGGAATGCCGTCCCAAAATAGCCAGTTTTAATTACGGCTCAAGGTGGGGTGGGTTCACCTTATATATCCTCTTTCCCACCCAACAGACAAGGGTGTCTAGTCCCATCCCCACCCATCAGCTAACTGGACCTGGCAATCAATCACTACCTTGACTGATAGCCCCCTTAACTCACAGATACAAATAGGAAGAAAGTGGTAGGCATTATACTGCCCCCTCAGTCAGGTGCCCCTTTAGCCCAATATTTTCACCTGGGGCTTTCTTTAATATCCTTGTAATTGTTTGTGATGTTCTTCTTGCAACTTATAGCATTAGCCCCATATGTATTTGTTCTACCTCTGCTTTTGGCTCGCAAGAGACGTGTTTTGCTGCCTCTGGCCCAACTACCTATTGTCTTATCAGACCTTTGCTCAGAAAACATCCGGATTTTACTTCAAGCAGCTAATCACTAGGATGAAATGTGTGTCCATAGAGGAGGTGTTCCGCTAAAGCTTCTAATAAAGGTAAGTACCATTTTTTACAAGTACTTTACTATTATGCATTCTATGTGCAAAAGGCTGTTTGTCATTTAAGATAAATTATTCTCTCTATATTTGTGTCATTATAATGTAAAAGTGGCTTGAGTTTCATTGAAGAAATTATAATACTGCTCAAAACTCCTTAGTTCTCTGGGGAAGCAGGTTTTCATCGCTACAAAACTTCTTAGCCAAAGACATATTCTTTTTTTTGTTGAATATTAGTATATTCATGTGAACTTGGATGAGTTCAAAAAGCCTGTGATCCTGTTTTTTTATTTAAAAATGAATGAAATCTGTTCTTGAAACAACACAAATGTTTAAAAATCTAGACATGTACAGGATGACATGGTCTGTATCATGCTTTCTGAGCATAAACCTACAGATAAGGCTCACGTTGATTTATCGTTTAAAGAGGTTCAAGATAATATAGCCCCCTTTGTAAGAACTGGAAACACCTGGACCCAACTTTAGTAAGCACTCGGTAAAAAGTACCCTCTCCTAATCACACATTTTTACTTACGTGTAAAACATACGAGATGATGCTTAGTTTCTCTTAAATGAGATAATTAATAGAATTCTACCCATTTTATGGTAATCAGGGAATTTTAATAGTTTATTTGTAGGTAGGAGTTATCATTGCAGTAAACTTCATGTACCCGTGAGATCAATTTCACCCTAAAAAGCACAATTCTATCTGTATCCACTAGTTTACAAGGTACAGATCTCGGATAGGGCTTGAGCTTCTTATCTCGTTGAGCCAAAATGATGGCTGCAGCACCTACCTGCTATATACTCAAACTATAAAAGGTGCAATATTTCATCCAGGACCATCACCTTTTGGCTTATTCACCTTTATGGATGACATTGATAGCAATTGCAATCCATAGCAACTGGAATGCATGATCCGGTTTATCCTAGACAATTTATCATGACACAACGTAGCATTTTTTTCCTTTGTCACAAATAGCAAGCGGCACAAAAATAGGTCATGTGCACAACATACGGTAATAGAAGAAAAAGTGATTTATTTAAACAATACCAGTCTACTGGGATACATTTTATAACAATATGAAATCCTCAATCGCATAAATGACAGCTGGAGTCAATATAATATATTTTTAGGCCTCTGAGACTGGATAGGTAACCACACAATCATCTTTAAACAGCCGTCTCCAAACAATTTACTTACTAATTATAAAAATAAAGATCCTTGACCTTTAGAAGTATCCAGTTTAAAGTAGAAGTAAACTCAAGATAATGATTAGGCAACCCATATTTATTTTAAAAGTAATGTTCGTACAAAAAAAAAACTCTTTTACCTACCATACTGTCAATCACAGGTGCCGTCAGGGTCCATTCATATAGTCCAACATGTTACGGAACCTATCCGCACAAGAAAAAAGTAGACTTAAATTAAAAAAATTAAGTTTTGTTTAGTTAGTAAGAGGCAATAGAAAATAATAAAGCCTTTCTAATGTTAAAGTCTGCAATCTATAATGTACAGGCTTACATTCTATTTGGAGTGATATGTTTTTGTCCAATATATCACATGCATATTTTAAGCTAGTAAAGATTTCAAGAAGAGAAAACAGAAAATTCAACTTGAACAAGCTTTTTGTTCATTGGGCTGCATAATGCCTGAGGCAAACATCAAAAAAGGAAAACCTCAAAGTCAGTTGCAAATCAACATGTCACTTTTAATCTACAAATTAATAAGTTATTCAGAAAAGTCCCTAGTTCCTGTCCTGAAAGAAAAGGAACTTGCTGGCATAAAGTTAATCAGTCAGTGTATTGTATGGTTTACAAAAAAAATCTAAATTGTTGAACGGCTTAAGATAAGAAAATGGTCAACTTCTTGGTCAACCTACTATCATCATTAAGCTGCAGGTTAGGACTATGAATGATCCTTTTAGCTTAATACACCTTTTTTTGTAAGGAACGCCTTGTTGGACTCACTAACGTATCATCAAGGTAGGACATCCCATAAAGCATAATAATCACTTGGTGTAGGACTTTATTGAGGAATGCAGCAGAAATGATAAGAACAGACCCTCATACTCCAGATATCAACTCATCAATACCCCTTATCACTAAGGCATTGTTCAACAGTAGTTGTAATACTATTTATAATGTAATATAAACTAGTAATAATAATAGTATTTGAGAGAAACAGCATGTGTGTCATACAATCTTTACCATTTAAGCCCTAATAGCTTTTTAACCCCTTAATGACAATGCCTGTTCATGTACGGGCTCAAAATGCATTGTTTTCGATGGGTTTAGGGACCGCCCATTGTCCTTAAGGGGTTAATTCATAGCAACCCAATACATTTCTCACCAAAATCAAGGTCTGATGTTCTACACAGCAAGACGTACCTTATCTAAGACTTCACAGAAGACTGTACTCATTAAGGGTTCAGTTAAACTAATTACACAAATAAAGCAGTCTGGATAAAGAGATCTCATAATGTAATGTGTTTTACATTACTAAGCCAGAGAGTGAAATCTTTTTAAGATGATCACAAAAAGGGAATCAAATGGACGTAATACTCTATTAGTGTTAATGACACTCTTGCCATATTTGATAAACAAAAAGGCACGCTGACATGGTGCCATACAGATTCATTAATTAAGCAGGTTCTCTATGTGAAATGTAATTAGACAATGGATAAAGCCATTCAAAAAATCTGTTAATGATGCATTTTCAGCATCATTTACAGATAGGGTAGAATAAATCTATTTTAAATATACATGTCCATTAGGCGGTTAGTTCTGACAAGAAGAACAGTTAAATTGATATCTTATTTGTAGTACAGTAAATTGAATTCCAAAACTGTAAATACCTTACATTGTCATCTTAACTATATATATATATATATATATATATATATATATATATATATATATATATATAAATATATATATATAGTAGAAGCATTATTAAACACTCATCCACATCTACCAGACAGCTACCAGAAGGTTTGTTTTTCCCCAGAAATCCCATGGTGCTGCCACAACCATAAGGAATTCTGGGTAGGTACATGCAAATAAGATCAACAATACAGAGGATATAAAAAGTCTACACACCCGTGTTAAAATGCCAGGTTCTTGTGATTTTAAAGAATGGGGCAAGATAACTCATGTCAGAACTTATTCCACCTTTAAACCCCCAGTTTGAAGGTTCCCCAGGACAGTCTGCAAAGCCGGAGGCTCCAACTGTCCGGAGGCTCCATATCTTCCCAATATAAGGGTTAAAAGTCCTCTGCAGCACTAATTCTGTGACAACCCTTTTCTATTCCAGTACGACTGCGCCCCAGTGCACAAAGCAAAGTCCATAAAGACATGGTTGGATGAGGTTGGTGAGAAAGAACTTGACCAGCTGCGCAGAGCCCTGACCTCAACCCCATCAAACAACTTTGGAATGAACTGGAACAGAGATTGCGAGCCGGGCCTTCTCTTCCAACATCAGCACCTGACCTCACAAATGCTCTACTGGTTGAATGGGCAAAAATTCTCACAGAAACGCTCCAAAATCATGTGGAAAGCCTTCCCGGAAGAGTGGAAGCTGTTATAGCTCCAAAGGGTGGACCAACTACATAAAAATGCCTATGTATTTAGAATGTGATGTCCCTGCTGGGGTTAATGGTAAAGTGTCCAAATACTTTTGTCTATGTATATATTGCTTATTTTGTGCTTTAAGACTGAGATAAGACAGAGGTGTTTAACTATCTGCAATATATAACTATTTGCACGGTTACCACTGTTGGGGTAATAAGTTGTGCTTTTATGACCGGTAAAACACATTATACTGTATATATCAGTTCTGCTGGGTATTTGAACACAAAAATTAAAAAATATCCATTGAAAATGTACTATGTTCAAAAAAATGACCTATAATGCCTCGTGAACTTCTCAGATCACTTCTGAATGATAACATTTTCCTTAAAATAGTACATACTACTCAGTGTCTTAGCTATCAATATTTTATGAACAGAGTTTGAACTATTCTAGGAATTGCGAATGAGTCAATGCCTGTACCTGTTGCCCTTAAAGATGCTAGGATATAAATCAGAGCTTTGGGCCTTAATACATACTGTTATAAATATTTAAAGCATGGTAAACATTTAATATGTATGTGTAACATACTTTTTATATAACACAGCATACAAATAGTAAAATGTTATTTAACGATCTGTTATCACATAAAACTTTCATAAGCTGTATAACGAGTGTCAAAGTATATGGTGAAGAGGTTCCTACAGACAAGTTACCAATTAATGGTTCTTGCAGACATGTGGGTTTTTTTTTAATATATTTTTTAATATTACATTATATCCATTCACTATATTTAGATCAGCTGGCTGGCACACTGGAAAACTGTCTGATCCATGCCACAGCCAGTCACCCCTCCACCTGCAAATAAAAAAACAAATAACAAAGTGCATAAAAAATGACACACGCTTATAAACATTTTCCATTTTACTAGGCTGATAATAATAGTGATGGGAGTTGTGGCCCACTAAAGCGGGTGCACGAGAAAAGCAAAAGACTTGGATATTTGTGAAAATGTATCTTTTTTTAATCTAAACTGTGTTTGTATAGTGTATTATATCATTTAACGCTTTATTTTCTGTGTGACTACATGTGATGTAGTCTGCCCTGTAGATGCTCCTAGTAAAATACTCTGGCTTGACTTATGGTAGGGTATGGGTATGGAGAAATGAGTTTCATTACTGCTGTAAAGCAGGGAAAGTAACACAAAATATCACATGACTGTCAACAATGGCAGCCTCCAGGACTGCAGATAAGGGAAATTTATTGGAACGAAGTTAGATAAAACCAGTTTTTGTGACTATTAAACCGAATTACTGCATTTAGCACTATGTTTTATGGGACTTCACCTTAAATGTCCCTTATCACATACATAAATATATTGTGGATTTAATGTATTTGTTTATTACAATGCACCTTGTTTTCATTGACATCCCATGTGAGTTTTTGTCTTTTCTAGGTGATGAAATATATTTACTTGAGAATTCCATTTGAAATGTTAATTGTAAAATTCGTACAGGACCGAAGGGTAATTTCCAAGACAGTTTTGTGTTGTGCTTCCTTTATTTTCAGACAAGCGCCTAAAGAAATATTTCAAAAACCCATTCCCATGACAAAAAAAGTGATTTACAGCTAAAGTGTAGAATCCTAATAGAAGTATTACTGTTTTAGAAAACATAGTATTACTTTTGGGATGTGTGAAGAACTCCATAGGAAAACATGCAATGCACACGTAGTGTATCTAATATTTTATTTCTCGTTCAGAAACAAATAGCTGAAACATATTCATAATAAACTGAGATACAATTAAAAAATATAGCTTTGTGTAGCAGAATCCCCATGGGAAAAGTATATAATGTGCACCGTATTAGAACTTGATTAATAAAATGCAATAAAGCAAACTCACAATAAATATTTCATTTTGATTTCATGTGTGCACGCATAAACATATAAAAACATTAAATAATAATAAATATAATAATAATAAATAATGCCGTAATAAAAGTTTAATTTAAAAGGTGTGAGATTATATCACAAAAATGATTAAGGATGGTAATGTTTTGTTGGAACACATTTCCAGTGAACTCAGCAGTGTGTAGTCAGAGCATAACAACAGGGGTCTACCATGATGATATCATCATTTGATATTCAGAGGGGAGGGATGGCAATTGTCCCTTAGCTACTGAACTGAACTACTTATGTGTTTTTTTCACATTGCCACCAAGGCATCAAATATAACAAGGACCAGGGGCCTAGGGTATTATTTGGATCCTATATTTGGCACCCTTCCCACACACTTTAAAATGTAAAAATACCCACACGCTCACTCTCACTCTTATTCATACTCACTCTTACTCACTCTCTCATAAACTCACTCACTCTCTAATACTCTCTCAATGTCTCCCCACTGTTTTCAGTGTCTCTGTCTCCTTTTCCACACCTCTGCTTATTCTCTTCTTCTGTCTTCTTTCATTGTCCACTTCTCCCATGCCTTCTTTCTTCTTCCATTTCTCTCTGAACCCGGAGCTCCCGGAGCACTTGTACAAAAGGGTGGAGCTTCTATGAACACCTTCTCCCCAAATTAGGGGAACGGAGGAGATGCTGTTCATGGTCCTGCCCTTTAGCGGAAGTATTCCACAAACAGTTTCACGTGGGTGATATAGGTTTTGATTAACTATTTACCTTCAATAAAAGCTGCATTTTGTGTTTATTCCCATCATATATTACAACAAGTTGGATGATCTGAAATATTTAAATGTGATAAATAAACAAAAATTTAAGCAAGAAATCAGAAAGAGGCAAATTCTTTCTCACAGCACTGTATGTATCCCCCTTAAAGATACCCAAGATAAGGAAAATGTTAATATTTTATACCTGTCTATAAATAAAATATGTACCTGTAAGTGTCTCGGTTTAATCTCAAATGTGTCACTTTTTATTATTTAAGTCCAATATCTAAAGGTCATTACAATTTGTAATCTGAGTTGTAACTTAAATGATTCCCATTTATTAAGAATACAATTATGTACAATGGATTGTATAATGGACACACAGTGTCATATTATATTTTAATATATATATATCTTCAAATAAACATCTGTCTTAAAACTCATTTACACATTTTGATAGCTGATTTTTTTTAATGCTTATAAACAAAATCTTAATATACATAAAAATACACCGTACAAATTAAATCCCAGTTCTAACATATACAGTTTTTAGAAGTGTTAGTAAGTAAAAAATGGACCACTCATAATTAAAGTGCCAGTAAACCACAACCATATTATTGAATGTCAATGTATAAAGGCAAATTTAAAATTAAATAAATAGTCAAGGTTCCAATTTAATGAAGCTTGCCCACTGGGGTATTGGTACACAGAGCAGCAAAACAGAAAACTTGAGATTCTTCAAAGCAAACAAATCCCTTTGAAAATAAATAAACCTTTGTTAGATATGGTTTGGCAAAAGAAACCTGTTTGTCATACATTTAGCGATAGGGTTTCAGGGAGAAAACACAATCAATTAAAATTTCTGCAGCAGTAACTATTTTGGTTGTTTGTAGGAGCTCGATATGTTCTAACAATCTAAACAATATATATAATCTAAACTGTATATAATATATATAATCTAAATTGTATATAATATATATAATCTAAATTGTATATAATATATATAATCTAAATTGTATATAATATATATAATATAAATTATATATATATATATATATATATATATATATATATATATATATATAAAACACTTTCAAAAAGATGGTCAGCACTCCAGGTCTTTAAATTGACAATTTCATTTTATTCAAAGTCAAGTCGACGTTTCAGTCATTACTGACTTTCATCAGGACAAACATATATATATGTGTGTGTGTAATATCCTCTTATGCCTAATAAACTGACAATGTACTGTTAATAGATTTATGGGATTGGCAAAAAGCTATCCAGAATCTAGGACTAGTTAAGGTCTGAGTCTTTACATCAGAAAGGGGCATATTAAATTGGCAGAGTGGTTCTTATCTGATGTCAGACTCTGTTTCATCACTTCTATCAGCTGTTGACCCTCGCAGAAATGAAATAAACACTATAATTGTTACACTCTAGTTCAGGCCCTATTAGTACCAGTGCTTATTTTCTAAAGAAAAATGCCGTACGTAAAGCAATCTGGGCTATCACCAAATTTGCAAGAGGCTCAGGCTTTTAGAATTAGGTCTACTCATTCCAATTTTATATGGATTTCCAATAGACAGATCTGGAAAATAGCATCTCCTACATCTTTTGCATAATGATTTAAACATGATGTAATTGCTCAACACGCAAAAGTACAATTTTTAGATTGATCATTGCAAAATAAATCAATTATTTTGGTTTTCAGAATGTTTTACGCTGTAAAAATGATATATTATTTGCAAGTTTCTAAAGTCTTCGAATTCCATATTATATGACATTGGGTTTCTGAGTAAATTAAGACTCCCTCGATCAACTAAATAGAACAATATGTTCTTTAACCTTGCTGATAGATTTACCTTCTTGACTCCTTTAAACTAATTATAGGTCTTTCTTCTTCTAACAAAACCAACAGATGTAAAAGGAACAGATATTCTGATACATAAGATATTTAATTTAATTTCCTTTAAAGTCTGAAAGTGGGAAAAGAAAAATACATGTAACAAACTAGAGGTAACACATGAACACATTTGTTGCAGATACATAGAACTTGTGAAGGGCCTACAACTGTATGTGGCTAAAAAGAACAAATAATTGTGTAAACCCTGGGGAATGTTTTACTATACGATAAAGCATTAGGTGATTTATTACTTTAAGGGACAAAAGATGAAGTCTTTCAAGATCATTATTGGAAGGTACTATTTTTCATAGGTTACACTCTTTGGGTGCCAAGGGGCTGGGCACCTATGTTCACTGCATTCACTCATTACATCAAAATCAGTGGCAGAACTACCGGGGTCGCAGGGGTCGTGACTGCGACCGGTCCCTGGCGTTCAGGGGGGCCCAGGGGGTGCCGAGCGGTTGCTGAAAATGACCGCTCGGCACCTCTTAGGCCCCCCTGACTGACAGAACTCCAGGACTCCTCCGCTCCCCGCCACTGCCGCCGCCGGCCTCAGCGCTGCCCAGACTGCAGTGTTGGGCGCGTGAGGCGTCTGTCTCGGTTGCCGGCGCTCATCAGTGAAGCCGTGCGCAGCGAGACAGAGGCCTTGCGCCCCCACCACAGGTAAGTGACTAACAAAGGGGGGTAGGGAGGGAGTGGATAGATCGTGAGAAGTGGGGGTATGGGGGGAGAGGATAGATTGTGAGAAGGGGGGTATGGGGGGAGAGGGTAGATAATGAGAAGGGGGGTAGGGAGGGAGAGGGTAGATAATGAGAAGGGGGTAGGGAGGGTAGATAATGAGAAGGGGGTGTAGGGAGAGTAGATAATGAGAAGGGGGGTAGGGAGGGTAGATAATGAGAAGGGGGTAGGGAGAGGGTAGATGGGTTGGGGTTGGGGGGCCCTTAACAGATTCTCGCACCGGGGCCCTGAGGTTTCTAGTTACGCCCCTGATCAAAATGGTACATTAGATGAAACTTGTCTCCCGTCACATGGATAACTTATAGGTAGGGGATGTAGGCAGGGTTTATTAACCCTGCACTGTGTTATTCCTTTACTTATTACTTAAGTTACTTATTGAAAATGGAAAAAAATATTTTTAGACATTAAACTGCACAAATACAAGGGTTCCATGTCATCGGAAATATTGTGTCCTTTTGGCTAGCAAACACTCCAGGAAACATAAACAGATTGCATGATTGAACATCAAGTGGAAATTTGGCAGTTGTGAGAAACCAACTGTAAGTAACAGTAACCTAAGGACATCTTTTTATTAGGCATTATACCCTATTAAGTTGCTTAATTAGCATACCATAATACAAGCCTAAATAGTTTGCACCTTTCAAACAGCTGGGAAATGTACAAACCCGATCTTAAAGAGAAACATTTTTTCTTGACAGTACTCTGCCGATCGTGTCTTACATATGTCACATAATGTATTATGCCCGGAGACAACATTTAGATAATTGACTCCTATTAGGTAAAACATTAAGAGCCATATTTACTTTCCAATTAAATGGGCTGTAAGGTTCGTTATTGTTCCACAATGGCTTGTGTCTTAGCAGAATATTGCAAATACAGTATGGTCGTCAACCCTTTTGTGGACTCATTTCGTTATTCAGAGAATATTCCAGTAACCAGGGCAATAAATTGGTATATTCCCCCCAAAAAATATACTGTGATAGAAAAGCACATCTTTTATCTTTTTTTTAGGAAAATGCCAGATTATTAAACAGTATCATTGTGTTTATGCTAGCGATCTCTGTGCTTTTGCAGTATTAAGTGGATGAGTTGTTTTGAGTGCTTGCTTCAAATGCAAATTTGTATGAGTTGGATAAAAGTGGACAAATTCCCTAAAGCCAACTTGCATTGTGAAATTGCATACACTTGCCTTTAGGAGAGTTAAAGCGAGCTGAAAACAGCAAGCAGCTTGCAGACGAATGAATCTGTGAGTTTTTAATATTTATTTGTTGTTATTGTGGAGGGTTGATGTTTGCAGTAAATGTTACTAGTCTTAGGCAAGGACATCCAACTTGCATGCCCTTATTTGAAACATATAAAATTTAATATTGGACACACTTGCCAGAAATTCGCATAATAGTGAATGAATGCTCCAGAGGCCGATCAGGTGCTGTAGTGTGTGGTTGATGGCTGGATATTTGGTGCAGATCCAGCCAAAGTCAACAAGTGGCCACCAGCCTTAAAGTACCAAGGCCTCCTGAGGATCACCCTGCATACAAATATATAGATTTTAGAGTGCTGCTGAAATGGCCAGTAGGCACATATAACAAAGCAAAGAACGAGCACATACCCAGCTGAAGCGGTATTTAACAATATAAATATTGTGGATTTCTTCAAATTTTATCTCCATATATTGATTAACCTCCCACTACATCAGAGTACATCTAATCCTAACATGGCTGTCTTGCTTACTATGGAGACGAACCAGTGGTACTAAATATTTACTTAGATACTCCTGTAAATGATTGCCTAGGGGCCATTCGTACTTCTTTTATGAAGATAATACCTGTCGGCAATATATGGCCATATATTGTGACGGCATCCCCAATATTTATTCTTCAGGTAGATGCTTTTAAATAGAATGTGCAGTGTGTATCTACTGGGTATGAAATGATTCCTTGTTTTATTGTCAGTTAATTTAGATCATTCCATTCAAACGGAGCCTGAAGATCTTGTATATATATATTATGTATATACTATCACATGCTGCTCAAGACAATATTAATTTAAAATTGAAATGTACAAGCCAAACCTGGATAATCACATAGATATTATTAGTATATTTAGAAAAGGGAATCCCTTCAGTTAAAAGCTCAAAATTATACAAGAGACACAACTCCCACAATAGGATTTAGTGGTCCCTGTTACCTTTTAGGTAAGATTTGAAACTGACAGTCTTCAACAATAAAATACTGTGAATTCAGCAAAAAATGTAAAAGAAATGTCAGTGTTAATGTTCCTATACATTTGCTCAACGTACTGATGTGTGACTGAATTAACAGCCATACTATAGTAGCTTCATCTAAAATTGCATTTAATTTTGCTATTAACTACAATAAAATTCAAATTAAGTAATAATTTGTTAAGTTCTAATGTCTGGAACGTTAATGAGTGAAGGGAATGTTCCTGATGAGAATAATGAACTATTGTAGTAATTGAATTCCAAACCAATGTAACATAATGTGCTTATACATAAACTCACCTATGTTGTAGTGTATTGACTGTAAATTGGTTATTAACCCCTTAATGACAAAGCACGTACATGTACGGGCTAAAAATGCATTGTTTTCAATGGGTTTAGGGACCGCCCATTGTCCTTAAGGGGTTAAGAGTGTAAATATACCTCTGCCAAACCAAATACCTCAGTATAATAACATTTGCTGGTGGCATCAGCCATTTCAGCATGAATATAGAAATAGCTGTAACAGCGACCTTCCCAGTGTAGCCTGCCCAGAACACTCTCTCTTCTGGGGTAGTGGCTCTACAAATGGTGGTGGGGCTAATACCAGCTAATCCTTAGTGGGTGAGGAGAGAAATTAATAATGGGTAGATAGGGAGTAGATGACAAACACCACTCTCCTGCCCAGTGAAAGAAGAAACTAACTCATAGACCCAGGGAAGCAAAGCTTTACCCAGAGAGTTCTTATTCAGCTGATCGGTTGTGTGTAGAACACCACCCATGCATCACCATTAAACCCTATCTTGTGCATGAATGGCATAGGAGTTTCTTACCCTATTGTGTTCATTTGATCAGAAATGTGGTGGGCAAATGACAATCTAGGGTGGTGAGCCTCTGGTTTCAATTCATGAGGGTTTAGATGAACTTGGACATATGAAGCAATGTGTATGGGGTCTTCATAAACTAGCAAGGATGGATTAATCATTTGAAAAAGTACCTTTATAATATTTTTTGCACTATAAAGAGAATGGAATCTGCACGGATTAATCAAAACAGTGATTTTTATAAATTAGCCCAAATGAACTATATTGTAAAAGGCCCTTTCGTATTTTAAATCTTCTCCTGGACACTACAATGAAACAATAAGAAATACAAAAAGGAAAACCTCCACATTTAAAAAATAAAACTTACAAACCATCAAGAATACATTTGTAAAATACTTTTGTTCTAAAAGATGTTAAATAGCCCTATTAAATGTTCAAATGTGAATTCTTCAAAACATTTCTAAAGCTCATACAATAATTTATTCTTTCCAAATCAAGGAATTTCCCTATGGCAAGGAAGGTTTGAAACAGCCTATATTTGAGTTGTCAGGGATATATTAAATATTTTTATAAGGTTTCATGCATTTCTAGAGCACATTTCTAGTAACACATATAGAAATGGAATAATTGTTACACATAAGACAGAAACAAACCATAGAATAGAATGAATAATGCATACTATCATTTCTTTTTTCAATGTAATTTCATTTGGTTGACATTTTACTTAAAGAAAATGTCTAATATTGCATCTTGTGCTACTGGATGTTTAGAATAATAATATGTACTCACCGTAAAACAAATTCTACAGCTTTTCAAAAGGTAATACTTATACAAATACTCTAGAAATGAAGAAATATCCAATGCATTATTGATACACCTAGTCTGAGCTTTTAGAATAATCACGTAAAATGTAACATTTGCAGTCCAAATATCTCCCTTTTTATTCCCCAATGTAAAATAGCACATTAAAAAAGCATAGTGAAAAAACAATCTTTGTATATTAGGATATTGAGAAACAAAAGTGTAAATCTGCATAAAATTGCCCACATGAAGTTTAACACATATGCTTTTAGAAATAGGAAATATTTATAACCGGATTAACATATCTTTTTACAGATTGTTATAATTAGGAAAAGTAACTAACAGGCATTCAAGAGAAAGAATTAGTAACTTGCGCTGACTTCTAAGGCTTTCTAAATAGGGCGGTAATTTAGTAAACACAGTTAGGTCCAACATGAAACAAACTGAGTTTAATAAAATCATTTATTATTGAAGTTATAATTAACAGATCAGCCATTTTAACAAAAGCCACAATCAACACTTTAGGTACGATGATATGCAAAAAGGGTTTATTCACTAAATGATGAGCTGAAGATGAGAAATCTTAATTGCACTACGTAAACATTATAAAGGCCCAATGTTGCCCACACTCCATAACAAAATCTGCTCAGTTTATTGGTTAATGAACAGGGTATATTCACTAACAGAGATTTTCTGAATGAAGGGTCATCTCCTCATTCTGGCCAGGCTAGTTCACAAGGGTTTTCCATTCATAGTTTATAGTCTTGTCTATAAACTCTTAGTTTTATGAATAAGTGTTCCCCTCACTGTGAAAACACGGTCTTCACTTACACCATCAAGTCAAGCTGCCAAGAGGGTTACAAGAATTAGACTTTGTTGGATCTTCAGTGCCTGTCCAGCAGCAAGGGTACTACCTGAGTTGGTAGGTTCTAATTAACTAAGAGTAGGGTATTAGATAGTAACCATGATTGAATTATATCAAATATGCTGCCTTTCTACTCTTATAGTTGTTTTTCTTCTATAACATGTTACTATTTTTGCTTCTTTACCTATATACTAATAGATTTCACTAATGCATATTTAAATAAGCCAGAATGAACTCTACAACAGCCCAGACTGGCAAAAAGGGAGGAGTATAAAGGTTATTCAGACGTTCATTGAGTAAGTTTGGCTAATGCACAGAAGCCAACCTCTGGTCTTATTGTGTACCAGCCAGGCTTGTGTCAGGCCATGGTCATCTCTCCCATCTCCAGCCATAACTAAACCCATACCGTCATGCAAGCAAATATGTGCCTTATAATAACTTCCTTTTGAAAATAGCATTTAAGACCAAAAATATGTAACTATATCATTCTCTCCTTTACCCTTCCAAGGTTAATTTGTAAATAATCTTCTATTTAGTATCATGAAAAACTAGATTTTCATACTCTCAAGTTCGGATATATTGACCTCTGGTTTATTAAATGAAATCATGCTCTGTACGGCCAACTTCAGAGTAATCATCTGCTCTTCAACAAACTGAAATGTGTTTACCAGTGTTCACATGATTTGTTTCTTATCAAACATAATTCTTTGTAATATTATATCATGTTCATTCGTTATATATTATGAGATGTGTATTTTATATTTTCCAAATAATGCTATACTATTTTTTTAAAGTAAATTTCAATACATTTATGATGTTTTGTTATCACAGCAAACAGTGTACACCAGTGAATCATTAACCTTATCTTGGACAGTAACGGTGTGAATGTGAGGGCTGGTAACATTCAGATAAGAGGACACATCCATCCAAGCAGCATAGGTTTACAGTAGCCCATACACAGTCAATGCGCACTATCCAGTCTACCAAAACACATTTATATGAAGAAAATGAATAGAAATATCCTAAAGGGACCCCAGAGAGGACACATTCATTATGTAAATGCTGTGAAAGTCATTTAAAGTCAAATATATGAAAAAGTTTGCCCCCTGTCCCTCTTGCCAGCTAATTTTCCATTGCATGTCTCTTTATATAATGTGCTATTTTCTTTAGTCTTTCGTTCTTTTATATTTTGGATATTTTGTACCAAAAAACGAAGAAAAAAAAAGATATCTTTGAAAATGGACCTAATCTTAAGCTTGAAACCATTATGTCCAATGATTGGTCTATTTCATTTTTACGTTTTTAAATTAAAAAACATTCCAGTCCTATATTATTCATAGTACTAATATGCACGGTTGGAAATATGCAGAAGCATATTTCAGGCTTCATTAAAGATATCCTACTTTGAATTTTCGGCTATTGAAAATTGCTGCTCTAGTATTTTCTCACTTACTGTTAATTTCAGGGAAAAGCGGAACTGTTACTGCATACATTTCATTTCCCTTGATATTTGTAACAATGTTGCAAGGAGTTGCATTTTAAAACAACTTGAAAGGCTATCAAGTACATCTTAACTTATGAAAGCAAACGTTTTAAAACAACGTAGGTTAGGATATTTAATTTTCTTTCAGAAATATAATCAGTTTGCACTGCAGAACAACTGGAAATGTAGAATTAAAACTGAAAGTCTATGTCTAGATTATTTTAATATTAATCCATGCCTAATCAATTGATAACATGTCTGAGATATGCACAGTTTATTACATACGTTAAAGATTAGGTTAAAAAGGAAGTTGTCAGAACCTCCTCTGACTTCATCAAAATGCATACCTATGTTCATAATCCTACCAGGAGCAATATTCCTTCCCCCTGGAAGCATGATTCAAATCAAGAATGAGCTGAGCTAGGCTGAGGACTCATATTGGCACTGACAAGGTATGGTTCTCCAGGGTAACACAGTGCATAAATAAAGTCTACAAATAAATTAGGCTCTGCTATATGACAAGAATTCCAGTTTATGTTTTTGTATAGAGTCAAAACACATCCTGTCCCAGAGTAGCTAACTGGTACACCATAATAATACGGGCACTCTAGCGGCATATCAGGTCACACAGTGTGAAACTATAGGCTAGATACGCACAGCCACATGTATGTCGCTCGGCGGCCTCTGGCCTTAAAAATCCATGGCTGCTGCTGACGGTGTTTGAGGCCGATTGCAGTCTGGCACAAGTGAGACTTCTGCCAGACACCAAGAGCATTTGATGTACCCTCAATTCATTGGAATTGATCTGCTCGGAAGCCATGAAGCTCTAAGCGACAGGAAATAACTTACCCAATTTTTTTCACTGGATGTTCTCAGGCTGGCAGCCAGATATAATTATTATGTAAGTTGGAATCCACCGTGTGAAAATTGAAAGCATTATTGATTGGTCAATATGGCTGGACAACACTGCAGTCTTTAAATGCTATAGCAAAGTTCATAAATTGGATATAATAGGTATAAAAACTACCTTATACTCCTCTGCATGATAATCTGACATATTTTACCAAAGGAACAGGTGGATTAATACTAACCGAATAGGTTGAGCCTTTTGGGTTTGAGCTCCCATGAGACTTTTTATTGATCTTCCAAGACTGGGGACTAATGCTAAGGGTGCACACAGGTAGGGCTAAACAGATTTTAAGCAGGGAGATGATATCTAGGAATTCTGTACAGCAAGCCAAAGTCAGAGAGTCTCTTAACATCCAGGGATTAAATTTGCCTTATGTCGCAGGAGCATTGGGGGAGAGGATGTGCCCATAAACTTCCTGTGTACCTTCCTGCAAAATGGTGAAGCTTCTGGGAAGAAGGAGAAGAAGGAGAAGAAAGAGAAGAAAGAGAAGAAGAAGCGGAAGAACGAGATTATTCTATTATGTTTTTATTAGTGAAGAAAAGGACTTAATTGTGTGAAGTTGACATTTTGTTTTTCAAAATGAATTCACACTCTTTTCTTCAGTGGTCATTGTATTTAGTACCTTACATCATAAATATCCATATGAAGGTTCGGAATTATTGAAATACAAAGTAAAAATAAGACAATGTTCTAAACAATAAATTACATTTATTCTATTTTTGCATGGACGTTTCTATACTGGTCATGTGCAGACAGACAAAAAATGCTTTGCCTGAGACGGTATATAAAAGACAGAATTAATCACTGTTATATATTTCATTAAGTATCTAGGTCACATTATTCACAAAACCAAAAGACTTTAAAATGGCATCCCCTTCTACCATTCCTATTATACAAATGCTTGAAATACTGTATATGAAGCATGAAAACCAAAGAAACAATGAAGATCTTAACTGAAGCATACTAATGTAATTCTTTAACTGTACATAGAATAGACAGGTAAATGGACTGGGACCAATGATAGTCAGAAAGACTGACAAATAGAGTGTTTTTAAAGATAAACTCCAAACCGCTAATATGCCTCAGAGAATTGATTCATAACGGCATTAAGTCTAAAACAAACAGACTAAAAATATCCAGGCATAAATAATATCATCTAAATCAGACTTACACTGGTTGATTTTGTTACATCACATGTTGATGCATAGCCTCAGATGTCATTCGTACCCAGATCACCAAGTGCCCTCAGTGTCACAAATGGTTGTCCATCGATCATTACAGTCATGGTGGTAGTTAGTTGATCTAGAATCTTTCTTGTTATTATACAATAATTAGTGCCTTCACCTTGGAGGAGCAACCCCCAGTGCTGTTTTCCCGTAAAAGGGAGCTTAGTTTGCCCTGCAACTTGCATAGTTACATTTGCACGATATCTTGAATGTTACCTTACCAGCTGACTTATTCATAATGCAAAGTAGGCCAGCAAACTTAGGGGGTGACTCTTCATAAAACATGATGAACTCTCATGATAAAACTGCAACTCCCCTGCAAACTCACAATTTGTGAATAAACCCAAAATTCAAGTCTTTATTTTGGGTATTTGAAAATCTTTGAATGTCTGTGACCTACATATATATAGAAAAGAACATACTTATATATTTATACTCCCTGAGTTGGTAACTACCGTAGATGAAACTAACTTAATCATCATATACAAATAGTGAATTGCATTGTTAATTACAGATTTTTTCATCAAAGGTGCTGTTCCCCCTACTCTGCTCAAGTAAAATTTTTATCTATATGTAGAATTGAAAAAAAAATCATACCTAATCATACCTAATACTATTAAATATCAAACCCTTCACAGTTGTCATATAAAGACATTAATAGGTTGTTGTTTCTGTGTTGTTTTTATGTGATTAAACATTCAGATTAAATAATAGAATTTTTTTTTTTTACTAGCAAACCTGAGACAACATTTTGTTTTTGGGAAAAGCACCTTTAATGTAATAAAAACTATTTTGGCTAATATTTTAGTGGCTGGTTGGTTTTTTATTTTTATTTCATTTTTTTTCCCTGTGAACTGAAAAAAATTAAAAAAGTTAGCCAAGGACAAGCAAAAAATATTAAGAAAAAACATTTGTCAGAGCACTCAAAATGCGTCTTTGAATTCAGAATTTAGCAGCACAGCATCCATGCTGTTAATACAAAACTCTTCCTGCGGTGTCTCAACTCCCATTTTGTTTTTTGATTGATGATAGCAACAGGAGACAAGTTCAGCACTGGTAGTGTTATCGTCTAACATGATTAACCATGATACAAATTACATGCGTCCCACAAATCTTAACACCAATGGGGGAAAAAAATCGGAATTTTCAGTTCTCAATATTTTTTTTTCTTTCCTATTTTTGTTAATTCAGTGATGCCGCTGCCACTCAGGCATTTTAATGTCTTTTCAGATGCCTCGGTGTTTTATCCTTCCGTGAAATGAATGGTATGCACGCAGTGAGTGACATTTTAAAGTCTTGTTCTTTATTGACAAAATGAGACACACACTGTTTTGGTGCTTTCGAACAGCAGGCTACTTAATATTATCTTGTAAAAATTACTTGCTAGACATGTTATCCTAGGTGAGAAAAAAAAACCCACTTTCTTTTATCCGGGCTACTGAAAACATCCAAAGATTTCTACGAAGAGGCAATAAGGTTGTCTACAAATAATGTGTCACATATGCAGTTGTTCTAACTCATGAACCTAAATGCATTTGGTCGAAACGCTCTCTCTGCAGTTGTGTTATTGCGCTATTGCTATATAAATGCAATAAGATTTAGCTTGATAAGTTTATTATAGTCCATGGACGTTATTACTCTTATTACTCGTAGAATGACCTTAGAATTTTAGTAAGACCTTTAGAGACCTAATATAATGAAAATATTGAGTTATCCATATGCTCCAGTAGATTAAAGTACAGTTGTAATTTCACAGATAAGGGAATATTTCATTATATGCAATATTCTCGGTTTGGCACAAAGTTTTGGGGTGAAGTGTTGGTTTTCCAGGATTCTGCCCACTTCCTATGCACTGCCTGCCCAGTCTGACTGGGGCTAGCCCTACTTTTACGCCCGACTATCCCCTGAACAAAGCCATGCCCCAAGAAGAGGGGGAGCTCCATATAGCCAAAACAGGGAAGCCTCCATGCATGTATAACATTTAAATGATAATGTCATATTTGATAACGGATATAATTATCTCACCTGGACACCGGCCATATGGCTGGTCCAGATAGGAATTTTTAAAGTGAATGTTCTATATTAATGTATTTTAAATAAAAAGAAAAATATCTAAGTATTACAGGTCTCAGACAGTTTTAATAATAATGGTAATAATCTTTTGCAATGATAGGGATCAAGACACAATTGATGTGTGCAAGATGCATAAGATGAATGCAATGTAAAGCCTCTGGAACTGAACAAAATAAACCTAGATCTGAAATATTTGTACAATTCTCTGCATTTTTCTGGTATGCCTTAACTTTTTAATAAAACTTTTATTAGTTAGAATTCTGTTCTCACATTTTTGTACTTGCACTTGATTCAATATGTATCACTAAAGTGCACCATTTAAGCACTAGAGAGGATGAGCTGTACTTCCCAACATTTAGAACTGCCAAAAAAGCACACTTGTTTCAGTGAGCTTGGTTACAGGCATGTCTAGACGGAAGAGTTTTACAGAGACTTTCTTTGGACACTGTGACCTCTTGATAACCATTTAGGTGGCAGGGTAAATCATTTATTTGGATGACTTACACAATTTGATTTATAAACACAATATTCACTGCTTACTTATAGATGGTTGTGACTTTCAGGGATATAAAGTGCTTTAACACACTCATCCCCAACATTCTGCACTCAAAGGAAAGAGAAACACGAGAGATGAAAGGAAGACAGCGGATTTGGGTCACAAAGAGGAGCTGATTCTCCTAGAGAGGGGCAAGGATTACCCAGGACACATAAGAAGAGAATTTTAATAAAAATGTAATAAAAAATAATTAGTCAAAAGAGGAAGGAGTAAAATTTGACAAGCAAAAGGGTAAATGAAAACTTATGAAAATGGTAAATAAGAAGACCCATAGCTTTCATTTTCAAGAAAGAAAGGGTTAAATATATTGCAGAAACATTGTTTACCTTGTATTGTTGCTTTTGAAGATTAACACCATTAACTAGCTTTGTTTCCAAAAACATTGCTTGCGTCTATCAAGCAGGTAGGCTGTCTAAAAGGATTTCTTATCTGGCACAGGAAGGCGGCTGAGGTTTGCCCATAATTCAATAGTTATCTCTTTCAGCATAGAAAAAAAGAAAAGGGGGTTTACATTGAAAAAAAATGTTCTTTTAGATTGCTAGGGGCTTTAATGATAAGTACAAAATAACAGAGCATTTCAATGTATCTGAAACTGATCAAGGATTTTGCACGTTCTGCTCTGAAAGCAATTTTTGCTATGCTGATGTTTTGGCAGCATATGTGTCAATGAAATATAAAAGATTTCTGTTCTATCATGTGTGACTGATGAGAAGGGATTATGATTGCCCTTAAAAATAAACGACCAAACTCATCACAGAACTTAATTTCACAACTCACAGTTCACAGCTATAAGAAATAACAGAGTTGTTGTATGGATTTCTATGCCTACCTATACTTGCACCCAATCAGAGCACAGAATTTTCATTAAGTTGGGCCAACTGGACAACCCAGTGGTGTCACGTATCATAATGTTACGTCACCCCACCATAGAGGCCCAGCTATTGGCATGATGTGCAAGCAGCTATATGCAAATAGTCCTGGTAAGGTAAGACTGGTAAGGTAAAGTGTGATGTCAGAGAGTGTGTGACAGGGAGTGTATTAGTGTTATAGTAAGCGTGTGTGGGGAGTGAGACAAGGTAGAAAAAAGGTAATTCAGGTATATCTGCCCCAGGACAAAAGGTGACAGTCAGATGGCACAGACAAAGTGTTTTGTGAGCAATAACAAGCTGTTTTGGGGACAAATATGTCACAGTCGAGTGACACAAATGGCATAGACAAGATGTTTGGAGGCACTGGCAAACTGTTTGGTGGCAAAGATGGCACAGAAAAGCTGTTTGGGGGCACTGACAAGCTGTTCGGTGGCAAAGATGGCACAGATAAGCTGTTTTGGGCAAAGGTGGCACTGTGGGGCATGTTGCTTGGTGAGGTTGGTAGCCCTAGGGCAGATTTCACATAGGGGGCCTGTGGTTCCTAGCTATGCCTTGGCAAGATGAATATTTAACTTCACTCCACCTACTAATGACTAGATTTGTGTAAATGGACCCAAACCGAATTACATTTTTGTTTTTGGTCTATTTGTTTTCAATCCCTTCCAGTTCCTACTTCAGTGCTTTCTGCTTCTTTTCATTTGTTATGTTGGGGTCCCTCCTTGTTTTTAGAGCTTTTTATGAATTGATAAACTTGCCAAATTTCGTTAAAATTTAAAATGGTGTCTTTAAAGATGTGGGATAGGGTCAGATGGGGACATGTGGGAAAGGGTGAAAGGGTGGCATGTGGGAAGGGGTAAAAGGGTGGCATGTGGGAAGGGGTGAAAGGGTGGCATGTGGGATGGGGTGAAAGGGTGGCATGTGGCATGGGGTGAAAGGGTGGCATGTGGCATGGGGTGAAAGGGTGGCATGTGGCATGGGGTGAAAGGGTGGCATGTGGCATGGGGTGAAAGGGTGGCATGTGGGATGGGGTGAAAGGGTGGCATGTGGGATGGGGTGAAAGGGTGGCATGTGGGATGGGGTAAAATGGCCTTTTTAACAAAATAGAAAAAATGCAGTTAATATTGTGATGTCTATAAAAAGTAATCAATGTGACACATTTAAACAGAGTTTCTTTTGTTGTTCGGAATTTACATATAATTTTGCATAATATTCTCAAAGCAATATACAGCTGATTAAAGACCACAAACACAATTACTAGGCTTGACATTTATAGCCACCTCGAGCGCATGTTGTCCTTTCCCTCTTTTATTTGACTAGATGGATATCTATTGTAAAAACACCCATTTTAACGAGGATGTCCCCTGTGTAGGTGTTTTCATTAAAAGATTTATTGAATGGAAAATACATGGTGACATACATTTTTCATTGCTTAGCATTCTTTTTGATATCTCAAAATACTCAAGGGATGAGTTCTAGTATTAAATTTACCACCAAGATACAACCAAGAAATGAAATGACAATGTCAAAATCCTTAAAGTAAATTCGCAGCCCACTATTTCATACTTTACCTATACAACTAAGGTCAACCAATAGCTATTTTTATTTTTATCAAATCACTGCTTCTAATACCTGTGGGGAAATATAAGGGTAAATTATTTAAAGCAATTTGGAACAATCTAGAACAGCTCAGCACAGATACACCAGGGTAGTCCTGCTATTGTGTTTGCTGTGTTTGAGGTCATGTTTTACTGTTATTAGTCCTTGGCTTTCCTGACTACTCTTCTGTCCAGTAATTCCGTTGCTGTCTTGCCCTATCTGTGTATCGTACCTGGCTTGTCTAACTGCTCCATGTAATGAGCCCTAGCTTGCATGGCTACCCATTTAGTCTGTCATACCCAGCTGTGTCTAACCATCCATTCTGCATTAATGGCATCCTAAATCCCCCATCTGTGATCCAGGTATCTAGATCAGTCCATGCTTTGGCTACTACAATCAGTACTAGACATGTGTGAAATGATTCAGACAACTTTTTCATTTTTGTCCCACTCATTTTCTGGTAACAAAATACATATCCATTCGGTTCGGATGAAAATTGGGGCATTTTTAATTTGTGCCCAGTGCCCACATTCACTCTCATTAATTATCTCTCACACTCTTCTATTTCTTCCATTTCCCCATCTTCTTCTTCATCTTCTTCATGTCTTTCACACACCCCCCGGTGCAAACTTCTGCCAAAATGGCTGAGCTTCCAGGGGAGAGGACGTCCCCCGAAGTGCTGTCAATTTGCCCTAAGGTGAACTTCTGACAAAATGGTGGTGCTTTCAGTGATGTCCTCTCCCCCAATTTGAGGATTTGGGGAGAGGGCATCACTGGAAGCGTCATCATTTTCCCCTAAACTACACTGCTATATTTGCAATTCGTGCAAATCCGAACGCACACATTTACACAGTACAAAACTGTGCCTGTCTCCTCACTGTTGATCCCTGTCCCTGTCCTCTTAGCTTGGGGTTCAACTCCTTGCTAGGTGATTCAGGGCTGAAGAACTTCCACAGCGAGTGCTCATTCGATAACGGTGAGTGTGACACTAATTCAGATCTTCATAAAACACAATATTGTCTTTTGCTTATCATTATGTTGCTGGTCTGCAGAAGTGGTCAGCAGGGAAGGTAGGGAAACATTTAGAGAGTGTGAGAGAGTGAACAAGAGTGAGAGTGTGGGGGGAGTGTGAGTGAATATGGACCAACAAATGTCTGACAAAATCATTAAATCAGAGGAGCTTAGTTGAAAATAATACCCTGCACATTTACCAGCCTTCTTTATCCCATTTACCTATTCATCTACCTCCTAGCTTTCTCTCCTGTCTTATTCTGACCATTGTTCTTCTTACCAGAGAAATTGAATCTTTCTTATTCTCTCCCTGTGTCTCTCTCTGAGATCTTGTTTGACTTCAAAAATTATGCATATACAAACAATCCTCAAAAATGTTTTCCATTCTAACATTAAAATGCAAATTAAATTACAAACCTAACAGTTTGCTGGCAGTTTATTCTTGGATGACTCACACTGCCTAAAAATACATTTGAACAAAGCACTTTTTTCCACAGGAATATACTTTAAAACTAAACTTACCATCACATCTAATGCATATTCTGTAAGCCAAGCTCTTGGTTAAGATATAGCCCCTCTTTTTAATTTAAAAATAACCAGTTATTTTTAATCAACCTTATTTACTGTGTAACTATGTAACATTGTCAATAAACCCCCATTTTTAATATTTGTGGGTATATTGACAAAAAAAGCCAAGTGGTCAGTTTAATTAAATTAACTGACCAGACTTGACTGCTGAGATTAGTTATTTTTTGCAAGGGTATCAAAAATGCCTGTAACTTTACATTTTGTATGTTTCAGGTATGTAAATTTGCATGTCCTCATCTGAAACTCACAAAATAACATTGACCCACTGGCCCACAGGGATAAATGTGTGTGTTTTTGACAACTTGTTTATAAAGAAGATGAGCTCACAAATGAGTTCACAGCCTTTGTGTTTTTTGGTTCAAACTAATCTGGAGATAATCCTCCTTATATTCATTATAATACTAAAATAATATGTACTAAATGTATAGCTGGGAATGCTATAAAAAATGTAAAGGTTATCGACCTCTTTGTATTTTTTGGCCCCTTTTTGTAGTAGGAAGGAAGAGGCAACTATATCTTGATGTGAGATTTATTCTTTTAAACAACCCTTATCGCTTTTGCGTCCCACATGTCACAACGAATAAAGTTGGGAAAAATATATAAATATTATTTTCACAATAAATTGTACAGAAGAAAAGCCCATTCATTTTGTGAAATGGTAGCCTGATCAAAAGAATTGTTAGATCCTGACCAAAGTAACCCAGCCTGCTATTTTGGCTCACATCATATAAAATTATGATACAACACTATTACTCTTTACACAGCAAGACGTCAGCACGTGAGCAGCATTAATAGTCCTCAGAGAGGTCTCCCATCAATTGTGTTGAAGTGAAGCTGCAAATAGTCTGTATATTTTTTAACAGCAAACACGTTACATGAATTATTCTCAAAAAATAGAATAGAATAATTTGGCAAATCATCCATTAAATAGCCATTTTGTATATTTGCAGTAGTGGAATGGATGCCTTCACTGTGTGCGCCAGATCAACTGCCAGGTTGCAAAAATTAATATATTTCAACTCAAAAGTGTCCAGCAGAAGAGGAAGTGGTCGGCATAGAAGGTAGGGAAACATTTAGAGAGCATGAGAGAGTGAACAAGAATGAGAGTGTGGGGGAGTGAGAGTGGGAGAGAGCATGAGTGAATATGGACCAACAAATGTCTGATGAAAATTCTGAGCTTTTTGCAATTCCGTAATAAAAATTTTTGTTTAATTTTTGTCAGATTCCTCAGGGATCTTGCCTAGCTTTTGGGGCCTTGTACAAATCGACACATTTACCAAAATTATGTAAATTTGCAATTCATATGAATTTGAATGCACAAGTCTAATATGTAGTTTAGAAAATAAATTACATATGAAATAATTATATCAATATATTTTCTTATATATAATATTTTTTAAGAAAATGTGCATGTGTTGTGGCTCTCAAACATCTGAAGTGTACCGCATGTGGTTCTTACGTTAAGCAAGTTTGTCCACCCCTTTTATAGCACATATGCCAGAGGTCTTTGGGGCAATAGACAACCTACCTTGATACCTTAGCAATATTACAACAGTACCTAAGGTTGTGTGTGTATGTGTGTGTATGTGTGTGTACATGTGTGTAGAAATAACTATACTCAAGGTAAGGGGGGGTGGGGAGGAAGGGAGAGGTTAATACTATGAGATATGAGAGGTTAAAAAATACAGAGGAATAAGAAGAAAATGATGAAAAGACAAAAGAAAGAGGAAGAAAGAACAAAGGAGTAGAGTGAAAGAGGGAAAATAGAAGAAAACAAGAGAAAGAAAAGAGGGCAGAAATGAGATGGGGAAAAAGTGATGGAGTAGAAACAGGGAGTCAAATAAAGAGGGTGAAATGAAAAAAGAAGAATGAAGAGAGGAAAGAGAGAAGAAAGGGAGGGAGAGGGACAAAAGGAAAGGCAGGAGAGAGAGAGAAAAAATACAAGGAAACAAGAAAGGGTGAATAGGGAGAGGGAGTGAAAGAAGAACAGATGAAGAGATGAAAAATATAGAGGAAAAATGAGAGACATACAAGTGTCATCCTCCACAATTGTTTTGTATAATTTAAACATAATTGTTAACGCCGACGAAATGTTACCTCTGATAAGGTCTAGAAAGAAAATAAGAAGTCTGATCCAATCTATTCATAAAAGGTCAAGGCGCCCTCAGAACGTCATCTATGTCAATATTATCATTTGCTTCGGCAACGTTTACGAGCGATTGCTACTAGCCAAGTTCTAAGCTAAACAGTACAGTGTAACTCTGTCCTTGCTTCTTTATAGATTTCAAAATATTGTTTGAAAACATTGTTCTATTTCTTAAATACAGGATAATTTCCTGCCAGAATTGTTATAATATATATTTTACAAATCAGGGCTTCAAATTTCAGATCTCATTAACTCTTTTGAGTTGCTTTGTAGATAATGAAGTTGCAGAACTATTTAAGACAGATACTTCCATGAATTAATTTTATGATATTTTAGCCACTTACATAATTTAGAATTCCAGATTTGGCAATTAACGAATCAACTACTTAGTCCTACTATAATAATAATTCTTAATATAGGACATAATTTAAATACTTGCATAGCAAAATAGTGTCAGGGAAAATACATGTTTAATTAGCAGCTGTGTAACCAATAATGCAGAATATATAATGGTTTGAAGAACACAGTAGTTTGAGTGATGTACTAAGCCAATTTGGAAATATGATGTGACATCAGAGGTGTCTGTCTGCCCATTACAGTGCCTCTGCAATATCGTTTAGTTATTAAACAGATTTAGACGTAACTTACGGTAGGTTACAATATGACTCGATTATATTCGTTCTTCATAAGAAGGAACAGTGGACAATAAGCTTTGCTAAGGTCATTTGCATGTAAAGTTTTGAAACAGCTTTTCTAGGCAACCTCATTGCCATGTTTTAATGCTGACTTTTACAGAAAAAATGGCATTTCTTGTGAGCAGTTAAGATAAATTGCTGTTTTGATCTTTTTGTGCCAAAGCAATATTGCCTTCAAGAATTAGAATTCAACACTACTCTTTTAGTAATTTTCTTTGTAATACATTTATCTTTCTGGAATTCTAAATTTGCAAAGTAACTACTTACACTAAGGCGTAAAATCGATATATACTGCTCATCCCTATATCCTTGAACTCAATATTAACAATGTCTCTCCTTTTAAAAATCCAAAAATGGATCAAAATGTTACAAAAATGAACAAAAAAACCCAATACATAGCTATATCTCAAGATGCATATGCATAAATAATAAAAACTGTGTACAGGGCAGGCTCTCAGCTTTAATTCAAGGGGTTGAACAAAAATATTGTATGAAATAAGATTTGTTTTAATAATAAACTAATTTGTGTACATTTAGAATAATTTCACAAGTGATGCAAGCATATTTAATACAATTATAGGATAAAATCATGCCTAATGTAACATTTATTATTATTATATTGATAACATTATTATTATATTATAATGTTAATTTAATGTTTTGCATACAACTGCAATTTCTATCTTTAAAAACTAAGCAACATTTCAGAACAAATGAAGTTTATTTGAAGACATTAAAATAGTACAATGACTAAACATACCACAATTCTACCCAATGACAACAAAACCTAACTAATTGGTATTCTTTAAGATTCCCCTTTTCGGTGATCATCACCACTATTCTAAAAATATCAGTAATGACTTAATTGACCTATCAGTAAAACACATACATTTCCCTGTACTATGTATGCTAATGAAGATTAATTAGGGAATACACATTTAGTCTGTGTTGCTATTAATTTCATCAGCAGAAGACTTCTGTTGCCATCCATAATCGCTAAGTACACATTAAGGAAAGCAGTCTTATAAAAGCAGTCTATAAAATAAGTAGCTGCCAGTCACCACGATTTTAATATTATAACACTGGAAAACTTGCCAATAAGTTTGTACAGTTCACAGAATTAATAAATGCCATTATTATTGCATTTTATTTATGGAGCTTTGCAAAATAAAATGCCAAGGTGGGTAAGAGTGAGAAAAAAATATAAGGCTATTTTAAATGTATTTGGAGGACAATTGCAGATAACTTGCAGATAACAAAACACGGCTGAAGGAAAAGTTATGATTCCGCTGGGTTTTGAGAAGAGTCTATCAAACATTACATTGCAATCATATTGGGGAATGCATCAACCTTCCTTAAATGTAATTCTTATTATTTGAATTCTATACTAGGTGTGTGCCCTGTTATAGATTAAGAGGTTTGTCAGATTATCATGGTACCATTTGTTTTAGGGAACCACTTGTATTCTACATATTCAAGACAGAATTCATCAGCTGTCTTATCTTTCTGTAAAATGTTCCAGCAAACATCCGCATCCATTTCTTTCCTTCTAAAAACTTTTTTCTATAGTTTGAAAATGTTACAGTTTTTACAGTAATTGCACTCTACCTCTACCTGGCAAAATAGAAATGTTCCCAGGGTTCCACATCCAATCTCTAGTGTGGTAGTCTCCTGTGGTACCAGAATCTTTGCAAATTCCTAATAGGCCTCGCCTGCTCCCTTTCTATCTGCCTCTCTCACAGCACGTAACTTGCTTTGACATAACCTTGTCACTGTAAAAAAACCTTCCTGACTTCTGTGAATAGTCACATCGCAAGTATAGCCTAATATAGGATTGAATAGTTAGGGTATAATAACAGGTAATGTGTCTGCATGTCTAGAACTTGTCCGATATCTCTTGTAAGTGATGTTGTTTTTCCAAATTAACTTCCAAAAAAACTATAGGAAGCCCTGACCAGAACATATGTGATGTAAACCTAGGAACATTTTAAGGAACTACATTTGTTATGAACCAATGTTTCACAAATCGTGTCCCGTTTCCCCATTATGATTAAAGGCAAGCAACACATATAAGCATGTTGAAAAACCAAGCATGTCCTTCACAACCAAATGCTTTTGAAGCATATATTCTGCTGGGGACATTGATTAGCGTGATTATATTCCCTTTTAAGTAACTGATTTGCTCATGTGTGTCTGACCATTCACAATTTCTTGAAATATTTTCTTTCGTGATATTCGGACTTTATCTCCTTATTTAACATCTGGGCATTGGATGCCTCTTGAGCCTTTGAATCCTCTGTAACATAGCTTTACCATTTGGTATATTGTTGATTATTTCTCACAGCTGATCATAACTTTACCTTCAAAATTCAATTTACATAGAAACATGGAATTTGACAGCACATAAAAATAATTTGGTCCATCCAGGCTGCTCATTTTTCCTGATGTAAAGGATTCAAACCCAGTCGTTGGTCTGGTGCCATAGTGAGGATAGTTTTACGTCCACCCCATGCCTGTTTAAATCCCCCCACTGTATTAGTTCTCTCCATTTATACAATACTCCATTTACTCTGTCAGTAAAGTACATTACATGTAAACCTCTCACCCTCTAGTTTTAGATTATAACTTCCTGTTCTAATATTGGTAATTCTTTCAGATAATCTTGCCTTTTGTACCTTCTTAAATCCCCAGTCTCTAGTTTATGTTTTCTTCCGTCACTTATATAAAGTATCTAAAAAAGGTTTTATCACTTGTTTTTGTCAACCTGGCAATCTTCCCTCCCATGTTTGTTTTACCGTACCTCATAACGCGCTTTGCCTCCCTAAGCTTAGTTTTATATTTGTTGCTACCTTCCTCATTTTGAGTCTGTTTATCGTTCCTTAAAGCTAGTTTCTTCTCGTTCAATATATTACCACATCTGCGGGGTACCACAGTGGTTTGTATTTTCTTTTAGTCTTACAGGTTTAATGCAATGTTCTGATGCCTTTAGCAGAACACACATTCAAATCTTTCCATTTTAGAAAACCTGCCTTAAAATCAAAGTTTTAATGTGATGCAACGTAACCTACAACGTAATCTACTGTTATGCAAGGCCCTGGGGTAGCACAGGTAGCTGAACCCACGTTTGGGATGTCTCTATTCCTGGCTGACCTAGTTTGTTTTTCCAGTCTACATCAGGGAGATTAAAGCCCCCATAATTATAACCTCATCTTTTGTTGACATTTTAGTAATTTCTTCAACTAGCGGATTGTCATGTCCCCCTGCATGTCCAAGGGTCTATATATCACACCAATGCGAACGACCACTTTATTACCAAGTTCTAACTGTCTAAATGTCTCTAGATTCTCCTCCTTACTTTGTGTACGATTAACATTTAAGCTTTCTACAAAAGTGGCAACCCCTTCTCTTTTTCTGGCATCTCTATCCTTTCTGTATAACATGTATCCCGATATGGAAACATCCCAATAATTTTGTGCATTGTACCACATCTTAGTAACCGCCATTAAATCCATATTATTGCTTGTTACCAAGTACAGGAATCTTCTCTAAACATCCTCACACAAACAGGCAAACATGATGGGTTGAGCAAATGTAGAGTTAGCCTTCCTAAACCTATTAACTCAACTTTCCCTATTGCGACCTACCCAGCTCTGTGCTCTAGATACCTCCTTCATCCCATGTCCATCTTCACCAGCACTGACGCCAGCCAGTGCTATCTCAGTAAGGAGTAGGCTCATGAATGTCAGGTAGACGTCTACGTGATTCGCGTAGGCAACTTCCGCTGCAGCCGGAAGGAGGTGCGGTTAGCAGCGGGGGTTGCCTGCGTCCATCGCGCAGACCACCAGTGCGGGGAACTCTCCTCACTGTCTCTAAACATCCTCACACAAACAGGCAAACATGATGGGTTGAGTAAATGTAGAGCTAGCCTTCCTAAACCTATTAACTCAACTTTCCCTATTGCGACCTAACCAGCTCTGTGCTCTAGATACCTCCTTCATCCCAAGTCCATCTTCACCAGCACTGACGCCAGCCAGTGCGATGGACGCAGACAACCCCCGCTGCTAACCGCACCTCTTTCCGGGTGCTGCAGCGGAAGTTGTCTACGCGAATTGCGTAGACGTCTACACGCTGCCCTGGCTACACACCGGGGAGTCAGAAGCACCGGTAAGTTGGGGGGGGCATAAGACAAGAGGATCCAGGTCCCCTACAGCGCTGTAGGGGATCTGAATCTTCGTCTCATAGTCAGACCTATTTGAGGTCTGATTATAGGACAACCCTGATTATAAGACGTCGTCTTATAATCGAGCAAGTACGGTTTTTATCACGCCCATACTTTGTAGGTTTATATGGCCATGGATGGGACCAATACCCTGTACCCAAACATATGCGATGGGGAAAGTAAAGACTTGACAGGCCCTCTTCATTAATAGTGAGTCTTGGAGACTTTTGGTCTTATTGTTGTTAGTCCATTTTTAAACATTTTATTATTATTTTACAATTGGTGAAAATATGTTTATGTTTCATTGCATTTATAAGTAGGTAGCTATTCCTTGAGGTCCTGCTGTTTTTCAGCTTGCATTAGTTGACTGTGCTGCAATATAATTGACATACGTTGGGTAAAGTGTTTGTCCAAAATGCCAACTTGACATTCAAGCTGGCATTTTGCCCGACTTATACGAGTTTGGTCATGCCTGTTTAGATTATTATGACCTCTAGTGAATTAACTTCATTGGAATTAGCTGATTTACCTTTTGTTTGCTCCTCTTATAAGAAAATACACCAAAATCACAGTTCACCTGACAGCAATTAAAATAGTGTCAAAGCCTTTGATAACTGGTTGTTTCATGCTCCATTGGATAATTATTTCTACACCCAGCTTGAAGCGAGCTGTACTAATGCTTGTGGGTTTCCATCTGCCATCTCAACGCTATTATTTCAGCAAGTTTTCCAACAAATTAAAGAAAATTAATGCATTTGTTGTTAAGTAATTCAGCTTAGATACATAACTGTCTGCATTTGTCAGATGATCATTATGTCTTTTTTAATGTGACATAATGTTCCTTCAAATAGCTTTCTTCCCATTTTGTTCAAGTTTATTATACTGTTTAACGGTGCCTTTCAAAGAGACTAAAGTAAAATAAAGCAAGATGTTAGATTAACAGAACAGAAATTGCAGAAATGTAATTATGATAAATAAAAACATATACGGCATGCTGGCCGAGTCTTGTCTTGACCAGTATAAGGTCTAGCATTATTTGTTTAAATATATTTAATTATTTTTTCTACAAAGAGGAGCAGTTGGAAACACTCTTTTCCTGGTAGATTTGTCATAGTTTCTTAGAGAATTACTTGTGGGTTGCATACAGTGGCATCTTGATTAGTTTGCGCTCTACAAAGACCTGTAAAACAGAAAATGTCAAAGACATTTTAATAAAATGTTCTCCTGCTTCAAAGTCATAAAGTAACCAACTTGGACAACTGATGGTGTAGGCTAAATGAGGCTAATACAAAAAAGCAATAAATAATCACACACATAGCAAATACTATTTCAAAACACCTATCTGAGGTATAAATATTGAGCATACCATCACACTTTCTGGTCATATATTGCTTAGCCCGCCACTACATTAAAGTACCCCAATTTCGGCAAGTCCTATCTAATTTTACATGGCTTTATTGCTTACCAGGGTGCTGAATCAGTGGCTCTGTACAACGTTTTAACCTATTGGGATTCCTATGCAAATACTATTTAAAAACACCTATCTGAGGTATATATATTGGGGATTCCATCACACTATATGAACATATATTGCTTAGCCCGCCACTACGTCAAAGTAAAATTTCTGCAGGTAATTATGCTAATGTGTTTTTTGTTTTTGTCAGCTTTCTGCATTTTTGCTGACAGCATTAAGTCAAGCAGGAAAAATAAACATAAATTCATTAAAATTAAATAAATCAGAAGACCATTTTCAGCCAATAGCAAATAAATATCTTTAAACTGAATGTGACATTTTCCAGCTTGATTTGGTAATTTACTGCAGTGCTGAGGTTGAACATTTTTTAATTAGCATTTGTTGCGAGGATAATTCTGCTCCATTTATACACTGCAAACAATCTTAGGCATGCTAGCACATTATATACTAGAACACCGAGGCTACATTTATATGTAAAGGCTTTTTAGATATATCTCAACATATCTCAACAGATAAGTACATATCTTTGAGAAACACATTGAGAAGAAATAAAAGTAAGCCAATGTGGCAAAAGACATAGTAAACGGAGAAGAGAGAGCAATACAAACCCCCGAAACATTTTCAAGTATATTAACAGCACAAAGGATGAAAGCAGAAAATATAGAACAACTGAGAACCAAAGGAGGCACACTGGTTATAGAAGATACGATGAAAGCAGAGGGGCTCACTTTTCTATTCTTTTTATTCCCACAATGAATTAGTGTGAGGGATTGCACAAATAAAGGGGACTATACTGACACCTACCTCATATTTATGGCTGACACAGGCCAAAGTACAAGGGCAATCAAGTACTCTGAAGTTCAATAAAGCTCCTGGACCAGATGGGGTTCACCCTCTGGTAGTAAGGGAACTTAGCTCAATAACCTTTATACTTCATTTTTAAGGCTTCCGTTTTTACTGAAAAAGTGATGCCTTTGTTCAAGAAGGGGTGTCGTTTAGATCCAGGAAACTATCGGTTGGTAAGCCTAACATCCGTAGTGGGAAAACTGAATGAATGTTAATGTGATCAAAACATTTTTAATGTAGATAAGTTAATGCAGGGTCAAGATTGTCTTGAGGTCAGGAAGGAGTTTTTTTTTCTCTTTGAGATGACATCACTGTCATTACTGTGTTTTTGGTTTTTTTTGCCTTCTTCTGGATGAACTAATATGTGTCTTTGGAATGGTTGGACTTGTTGGACTATATGTCCCTTTCAACCTAATTACCCATATTCCCCTCTAACTATTAGTTGTAAATGTTTTATTATTTTGAGCACGTGTTTGTGGCCATTAATCACTCTTTATGCCCTGAAGATCTATTCTCCATTACAATAATTACACTACTCATGGATCAAATTTGTAAACCTGCAAATGCAATATGCTGCACATTATATCTTAATTTCATATCTGTAGATAAAGGCCAGTATAATTATAATTCAATTGACCCAAAATCTCTTAACAGCTTCAATTATGAAAACAGAAAAATAATATATATTCGATTAATTTTGAATCTGACCAAACCATGCACCAAACCACTATGAAACTAATTTGTTTTTTTTATGCTGACCTGTTCATCTAGGTAAGTTGATCTTTCTGCTTTCTTATATGCTTTTAAATGTCATAGAAAAAACTGGATGTTTGATGTCACCATCATTTCAACCATCTACTCTACCCATTTTCTATTGGATGTAAATAGTCAACAAGTGATTGGCCCTTGGTGCATTTACCTCAATGCATTGACCTCTTAATGGACCTATCCTCTTCCATTGGAACATTATTCTACTTTTCCTTCACTACAGAAAATAATACATTGAAACATACACGTTTTTACATTCACTTATCAGTTCTAAGCATTTGTAATCTTTTATAGTCATTGTGATAGTATCCAGTCCTTTTAGAAGCACTGTTTTAGGTTTTTTAACCCCTTAATGACAAATGCATTGTTTTCAATAGGTTTAGGGACCGTCCATTGTCCTTAAGGGGTTAATACAGCACTGCATACATTACAGAGCTTGTTCCCAAGGTGCTACAGTCCAGTTTCATGATCCTTAAAATGAGGAAAGGAAGATTGATACTTTTTGTGTTGCATCCCTTGATAGATTTTAGCTAATGCCATTTCCAAATTGTACACTGCACTTATGATTTGTGTTAGGTTAAACATTTGTGCTTATACATGATTTGCTCCTGTACTTAATAGGTGAAAACTACTGATATAGACTTAAATTTGCCATATTACGAATGACTAGCATAATACTTTACAGGAAGAGAAACAAAACTGGACTTTTAAAAAACGTTAAATTACATATTGCTGCAGACAGTTGAAGAATACAAGCTTTTGTAAACATTTTACATTTAATTAATAAAATGTTGGTGCCAATAGTCATAAACCTGCCTTAGGTGATAGAATTACGATTTTGTACTTAGTTCATATTGTTAGTAGAACAAGTTTATCTTGAGCTGTAGTCTCCTTCTGCCCCTGAAATGTAATATCACTGTCAAAAGCTGGGAGCTTGTCAAAAGATTACTCAGATAGGTCAAGTCAAAGCTCTATTGTCCACTCCTGATGACGAGTGGTGTAGCTAAAATTATATGGGATTTTTTTCTACTACAGTTCATGATTCTCATCTAGGTCTGAAGAGGTGAAGCTGAAAACCATCCACTAAGTCACTGGTTATTTTTAATTTTGTGGGATCAGTATGACAATATAAATTTTTGGGGTTGTCTACTCTTGAGCAAGTTCAAAACTGTTCTTATTGACAAAACTGTTTTTGTTGCTGCAACCAATTCCACATTGCTTAGACCGGTACGATATGATTATAATGGTGCACATACACAATAATATTCTGTACAAACAGCTTAGAAAAATAGGAAGTTGTTTTTTAGCATACAAAATATATACTTCTTTTATACTGTACATAAATACATATATATTGAGTTGATAATCTGGGGCTCAGCTAGATAGCTTCAAAGCCCTCTAAATATATCATTCTTTTTAACAGAAAACTGATTAGCTCCTTTTAGATAACATATGTTTGCCCTTTCCGAAAAACAAACTTGTAAGGCATTTCCTAAAGAGAGAAATAAGACATAAAAGATGAAGCAATCCATCCATTCTGACTAAAAAGCAATCACAGAAGCCACGGGTTCTGAATACAGAAATGGAAAGGATCCAGGCAAAAATAGGTCAAACATGTCCTTTAAACTGCATAGTCAGCAATTTTGTTACTTTACAAGTAGAGAGTAGGTTTGGGTCTGGGTCAGGTGATGCCCTGGTCCAAAACTTAGCTTGACAGTCCCACCATAAAAAGCCATTCTCCCATTCCCTTTCTGCAGGGCCAATCTTATACCAAGTAGTACCCCAGTACCCCAGGCAAGAATACTATCGGGCAACCTACCTCATACCTTATTGCTATGTTTTTATAGTTTTTAATTGAAAAACACATTCTGCTTTGCCAGATATCATTGAGACTTGGGCTCTAGGGCTGTAAAGAGTGACCTGTCGATAGAAAAGACAAGTCATGAGGTTGCCACTACTAGAGTATGCTACTGCCTGAGTGCTCCTATTATTGAGGCACCTTAGGCAGCTTCCTAGGATGAACTGAAATGTTAGCGCATTCATGTACCAAGACATTAGGTTTATTGGACACCAATTTAAGACACATTCAGTAGCTGAGGCTAAGCTCATTTTGCTTCTTGGAGTGGGCCAATAATCTAAGGTTCCACATCCACTTACAGAAAAAACAAAAGCCGGCACAGGCTAACTGGTGGTACCACTTGATTACACCTGGCAAAAACATGTTTGTTAAGATGTCAATTAAGGTCACTGATTTGAAAGTTGTGCAATTGATCTGCTGATCAAAAGCTGCAAAAGCTACACTATATGGACAAAAGTATTGGGACAACTGACCATTACTCCAACAGGGACTTGAGGTTGAGGTCAGGAGTCTGTGCAGACCAGTAAAATTCTTACACACCAAAATCATGTCTTTATTGACCTTGCTTTGTGCACTGGGCACAGTCATACTGTGAAAAGGGCATTCCCTAAATTGTTCCCACAAAGTTGGAAGCATAGCATTGTCCAAAATGTCTTTTTATGTCCCCTGTTGGCCAGACCTTCTCATCCAGCATCAGTGCTTTATCTCATGTTCTACTGGATGAATGTGCAAACAAATCCTCAGAAAACCTTCCCAGAAGAGTGGAAGCTGTTAAAGCACAAATCAAGAGTTAGTATTTCAAAGATGGTTCTATAATAAGGCAGATCAAACCACTTGAATAGGTAGTTTATTTTTCATTTATTCTTAACCTCTTTTTTTTCTGATAAAATACTGCCATGTCATTTTTATGGTGCGTCTTCCAAAATAAAAAATGAAACCGGGCTGTCATAATTTCAACTACCTGTAATAGGTTTTTTATTCCTAACTGTTTGATATGAGAGTAAAATGATGGTGTTATTTTTTTTTTCTTATCACACAGAACAAAACATTATTTTAACGTTTGAACAAGATGTTAAAAGGAGCCTTTTATTCCAAATTGCATTTCGCCTACTTGATTAAGCACACTTTTACAATGCTCTATGCAGTAAAAGAATCTGAAGCTCTTAGATACAGACATTTTATCAAATTTCACAGATAATGTGCTGAATATGTGATGTATTTTAAATATACACTTTCAAGTTAAAAAAAAGTATGTGGTCTAGCCACCTCCATTATGACATTAGTTGCATAGTATTAAGCAGCCAAAACTGTTTAACGTCCACCAGCCTCAGTTGTGGAACTGACTTAAGTGGGTGTTTCATAAGAGCTCCGTCACAACTTTTATAATTACCTTAGGACATGTCAGAAAGGCAAGGCTGTTAAAATGGGTACAGTTCTAGAAGCGTAGTAGTTCACACATTAAAACACTCTGTACAATCACCTTTGTAGTAGATGCGTGCATTCCGATTCCTACAAACTTGTTTTTCAACAAAAAAATCATACGAATCTCCAAAAACAAGGGTGATCACTGACTAAACTAACAAAAACTAATTGCAGGACCGCCGAAATTTCATCAAATTTGTTCTTCCACTTGCCAGTTATAGAATAGTTATCTCTGCTCTCACATATTTGCTGGTACGGTTAGCATTTTGGGCAGCATTCCCAGAAAATGTGGCTGAGGTTCAAAGTGGTTACATGTGCTAAGCATTAAGAGTCCAATAAATCTAACAGGTGCGGCTTAAGTATTAGTAAATTCAAACTATTCAGGAAACAAGGACAGAACAAAAAGCACAAAAGGTTACCTACAGCAAAAAAAAGCTTTACTTAACCATTGCAATGCCATATATATCTATACGGAAAAAGATCCTAACAACTTAGATTACAGAGATGCAAAGAAAAATAAAGATCTCAGGGTTTCTGTGGACCTCAAGGTACTTCTGCTAAGAGAGATAAAGGCTCCAGGCACTCAAGGGTTCCAGTATCAGGCAGATTTATTGAAGGAAGAAAAAGACACCGTTTCGACCTCACAATGAGGTCTTTTTCAAGTTGCTAAGAGGCTCTCCTTAAAGTAAGTCTTTCTTACATTAAATAAAACTTTATTACGTTAAATAAAAGTAAAAATCACCAGAGGAGCATAATTAATACGCAAATAACAATTAACCATTTCAGTAAGGAAAGCTGTGCATTAATTTACCTAAAGAAACAAGCAAATATTATATTATATTTAGAGCAGCTTCTATTGCAGGCACTGCGCTTCTCCTGTGGTTTTTTTCTATCCAGGACACTTTCTCACATACTGACTCTCCCTTTCCTCCCGCTCTGAGCTGAGCTATCAGCCGGTCATGTGAACAGTGACTTTATGTATAATTTTGCTTACCTTACTAAACTACATTATAAAATAATGTAAATGTGTTTGGGAATTCTTACAATTCTAAATGAGAATGATAGCCATACCTTATCTGTTTAAGAACTAACCTATATTTACAGGGCCAGACAAGCAATCAGAACGCGGCCCTGGCACTTCAATATGCATACTGGCACACTATGTTTTTATACCCACGTAGTGTATGGCTGGCCATTTGCCTCGTGTGTCAGATGGCCAGTAAGGGACTGAATGATATATTTAAAAAATAATGCAACAAAAACTAATAGGCTTTATTAAAGCTCTGACAGTGATAAGTTCAATACTCTCACCCCCAGATAATGCCTTATAGGGTTAAACAAGAAAATGGGAATACAGAAGTAATTTAATACTGTAACAGTGATGTACTGTATGTTAAAAAATGATACACCCTATGTACTATTTTGCCATCAGGCATAAAGTTTAATGCAAGCCTAATGAATTTTCTTGCAAAATATCCAATAAGTTATATCATATATTATAAGTTACATTTCCCCACAAATATGATTTAAATGCTTGGCTGTATTACAGTTCAAGAATAGGTAGTGGAAATAAATGAGCCTATTATTCCCTGGGGATATCTGTCTACCGCAATATAACATCTATAATATATATTTTTAGATTTTGTCAGAAATAGATAAGGTGAAATTGAAATACATATTATAATAGCTATGTTGGGAATACATTCAAATGATAACTTTATATGTTCAAGGTAATGCAGTACTTCAGTGGTACCTGCAGAATCTTGCAAATTCCTTTGTTTTACTGACAAAATTATATTGTCAGTATGCGATTAAGTAGTCAGTACTGAACAATTTGGTTCCTGTTTACCTATGATATACTCTAATCGAAACGCACTGGCGTAACTACAGGGGTTGCAGCGGTCGCAGTTGCAACCTGGCCTGTGCCTCTAGGGGGCCCGAGTCCTGCAACCCCTTCTTCCTGTCTCCTCGTAGCGGTTCAAATTTGTTTACGAAGAGCACTTCCAGGTCAGAAGTGCCCTTTCCAAAGTATTTTGAACCGGCACGGTGAGACAGGAGCTTATCGGAGGTCACGTGACCCCGTGGTGAAACCGAGGCTGCATGCAAGCAGCTAGAGGGAAAGCTGCAGGAGCAGTGAGAGAAAAGCAGAGCGGGAGGTGGGGTATATATATAGTTATATGTATGTGTGCACTTGTGTGTGTTTAATCATGGATGTGCACTTGTGTGTATGTGTGAGATCATGGATGTGTACTTGTGTGTGTGTGAGCATGGATGTGTACATCAGCCTCTTCAGTTCTGTGGTTTGGGGAAATTTAATGCCCACCTCCTGCACCTGTTGGACTAGACCTTCATCCAGTTCTCCAATTGCTAATACATGCCTCCCAACTGTCCTGCTTTTCAACCCAAGTTTCTTGTGTCTGTTGTTATTGGGTTAAGGTAAATTGGGTGGGGGCCTGGCCTGGAGATCGAGGGTACTTCAGCCATAATTTTAGATACACAGTGCATTATATTTAAAGGAAAATTTATTTTTATCTAAGTTATAGGTCACATTGATTGTATCTAATCTGGAATCTGGCGTTATACCTAAATGCAACTATTCTATTGGCTTTCCAAGCGTATATGTCATGCTAGGTGTATAATGAAGCCATGTTTGTTTTTCGGGAGGGGTATCTCCGTCAAATAGGAAGATGAAGAAATAATTGTATGCCTTCAATTTTATTAGTGAACTAAAAAAGGGTCATAACTAGACACATGCACATGAATAATAATCACAGAAAACAACAGGGATAAAGTCAACAAAGTCACCAAGATCTGCAACAGAATAATACGGGTTTATTAAACTCTGAGAATAAATTAAACTTTTATAATCTGTTTTCTCAACCTTTTAGCATTTTTCTAATATCTTCGTGGAAATTAAAATGCTAACTCTATTGAATTGTTTTTCATATAATACAACTGGACAACACAGAAGTATGAAGACAGATTGAATTGCACAATTTGAGTTTTAGCATTATTAGCTTTATTACTTGATGGTCTATGATTTGTAATGTATAAAGTTACAAAATAATTGATGATAAAAACAATAATATGTACATTATGAGCAATATCAGTGAAGTGAAACAAACATATTAATATTTTATTTCAGATTTTATCTGCAGTGGCTGCCCAATTTGTGCTGATGTATATAAATATATATATATACATAAAACAATTCTTATATAAAAACGTAAGTCAGAGGACAGGGAAAAATGTGAATGAAAAATATATAACATTTAAGTTTAGATGTTAAATTCTGTAAATAAGTTTTCAGTGTCCTTATAAATTGTTTAATTAAAGGAGCATTACAAGTACTCTTTCTGTACTGTGTTATTATTTGTTAAAAACTAAAGTATTTTTAAAAACAGATGTTAAACTACTTTTTGTGAACCCTTATCAATGCTATGAGCTTTTGGGGAATTCATTCAGACATCCTTCAGATTTTATACCACACACAAAACATGTTAAAATATGACGTTCATAGAAGAAATTGTGATATTCTCTTATAAGCATAATATAAATGTAGTGCTTAGTTTAAGTTGATGCATTTTATTGGACCAATTTAGCAAAATATTACATGTGTTTTTGGGACTTCCAAGATCCCTTCCTGAGGTCATCTGAGGTCCTCAAAGCTAATGCAACTTTGCATAAAAGGTATCAACTTCAACTAAACTCTACTGGAATTATGCATGTATATAGTTGCAAAGTAACAAAATGTTTCAGAAACGTGTAATACCTTTTTTATTGGGCTAACTATGTTGTAACAACAAGCTTTTCAAGAGTCTTCCCTTTATCAAGTCAAAAGCATTTCTCTGACTTTTGACTTTATTAGGAAGGCACACGAAAGCTTGTCATTGTAAAATAGTGTTAGTCCAATAAAGAAGGTATTACACGTTTCTGAAACATTTTGTTACTTTGCATTTACATTACTGGACCTATACGGCTACTCCTAACTGCATATATATATATATATATATATAAATATTGCGCTTGTTTATAATTAACATAATATAATTTATTTATGATCAAGTGATTCATTTTTTAACCCCTACAAGTCTGGGACGTACCTGGTACTTCCTGGTCATAGGTCACCGCCAGACCAGGACGTACCAGGTACGTCATCGATGATGCGCGATCCAGCGTCGCTATGAACGCTGGGATCACGAGGGGTGGCTGCTACTGACCGTTGGGTGTCCCCAGCGATCCGTAGCAGCCACTCCCCCTCAATTCCGTGCACGTGATCACTTTGAAGCAAATCACGAGCACGGAATGAAAATATTTTTTAAAAAACTGCGGTCTTCAAGGGAAGACGCAGTACGCAAACGCCGGTCCTGAAGGGGTTAAGGTGTTACGTTAACTTTAGACTTTTATGAATCTGGCTACAAAACAAAATAAGTTGGTTGATTGGTTGCTATTTTTATTCATAGACCCTGATTTTGTAGGTGAGTTTAGGTGAGAAAAGTATTCCAACACACCGACTTCAATATGCATTTTGAAAAGTCATTGCCGCAAGTTTTTTCAAGAAGGACAAAATATGTTCTAGCATAACATTATTTCATTTCTTTCAACCCCGTGTTTTGTATTCTTAGTTTGTTTTTGTTACAAAGTCTACTTCTTTCCCTTCTAACCAGTAAGAGGTAACAATGGACTTATCAGCTGTAGGCTTTTTGATTTTGTGCTTGAGATCTCCCGGTGAAAGCGTCTGTTTTTCAGGATTGCTGGGTCATTGGCTGTTGATTCATTTTTGATTTATATCTCAGTCTAGAGATACAGAATTCCACAGATTTATTTTGATTGTTTTCTTATGACCATTATGTTTGTGTGTCTAAGGTTAGAACTCCAGCCGATCACTAAGTCTTACATTCCCATCAACTTGAAATATTACATTTCATAAAAATATTGTTAAAATATGAAAGAAACTTTTCTGTCTTCTATTTTGAATGTGTTCTTGAGCATTTTGATATAATCAAGAAAAACTGTATAATAAATAATATAATACTCTGAATCTCAGAAAAGCATTACATCTAAATTTGACATTTCAGTTTAGATTCACTGCTACATTTTAAAATTGAATTCACAAAGTAGACGTTAAGTTATGCTTATATTTTTCATTGTTTTCCACTATATATTATCTGTCAGTTTAATCATTGCAGTAGTTAAAGTGCTGGAAAGCTGAGGTTGTTGTGATAATTCATTATAGAACCCTTTCAGCCAGCGTAGACTCACAATAACAGTATTTTCCCATCTCTTCCTAAATAAACAATTAAATAATAATTAAGTATTTGAACAAGTCAATTAAAGCAGTAACTCAATGTGTATTGAAATAATTTGAATATATTAAAGTACGAGGTTTGGTTGCAGCAAAGACCTCCAATACCGCTCCCATGTGGCCTACTCACGATGCTAGAGCCACAAGATGACTTTTAGGACAAGGAAGTCTGGTGGCCAGACCTCCTACTCCACTCACTTTGAGACTGACCATGTTCACTTAATGAACTGGTCTCACCCCTATCCCCAACACATGTATCCCGATTTGGAAACCTGAAATGTTTGGCGGTACAATTCAAACATGATTATTGACAGTTCTTTTGACCTCATGCACATTAGGTGTGTCTTGAGGACAACATTTGTGAAACCATCACAAAATAAGAAAAGAGACACACACCTCACAATTTATCTTGGATTTTCTATAAAACCCCCAAAATACCCTAAACATTAGTTATTCATTAATACATTTAGTAATATAGAATTATATTGTAAATAAGAACCATTTGGCTTGTTTAGTCTCCCTGTTACTGTTTTACATGCTGTTTGAAAATACTGAATTAATTAAACCAATGACAATATGTCAGTACATGTAATAAACAAGACATTACATTCGGAAAATAAGATATACTACACCAATGATACAGTCAATAAAAGTAATGAACATCTTGGGTTCAAGTAGCTCACATCCAGTTGGATTCAATACCAAAGATAAATCTATCACTGTCTAGCAACTGCAACCCTCTCCTAGAATTCAATAGAAGTCTATTGGAGATCTATTGGAATGTCTATGGGAGGACTGGTATTCAATCATTTGTGCTAGAGATATGTCTGGCATTGAGTCCAGCACATTATATCAGAGTGTCAATAATAACTACATTAAATGTACCCTATATTATATTTTTCCATATGTTTTAATATACATATAAGAATGTTTATATTTACACTGTATATATAAACAGACACAAGTCTCTGACCCAATGTCTGGTTTGGTTTGCAAAGGCTTCACCTTAACAACATTAATAACCCACAAATCAATCAATATTATACCGGTCCGCTTGTATTAAGTGCAGAGCCGAAATAAAAGTTGTACTGTAGATACTGTAATTATGAATCGATAGCTTGTTTTCTGGTTAAAGGCTATTACATCATACGTAAACATTGCTGACATTCTGTGTTGTAATCACCGTTTTAAAAGCTTGTACAGTGCTATAGAAAACATGTCAGCAACTGTTAGTCTGACATATGACAGATATTCTGAAATACATGGAGCCAGCTGGATTGTTGCATCAACAAAATAATATCTGACCTGCACTTTATTACCTAGCTGCTATCGGAAAAGTGTCACATTTTATAGTGTTTAACTTCTGGTTGCTTCGGACAGAACTTGCAGCATTCACTTATGAAATAAAGAACCAATATCCATTATAGTGCTTAAGGAAAAGATATATAACAACCAGTCTGTCTCGTTCACTTTAGTTTATTTGTTATTGTTTGTTTGTGCTAAACAAAGGTGGCTCAATGTGTCTGAATTCATCAGGAAGGCAAATTAAAGTTATCCCCATGCCCTTTTTAAAATCGCAGTATTCATCTTACATTCCAGGATACACTAAAGTACATTTTCCTTATCCATGCAATGATTTCTACAATGGTAAGGGGATTTTTGTTACATTGAACACTTCGGCAGCTACTGTATAGATGCAAATAAATAAAACTTCAGAACAGAATAGTAATAATTATGGTTTAATCCTAGAAACATAGACTTTGATAGCAGATTAGAAACATTCAGCCCACCTAGCCCACTTTTCCTGATGTAACACCTTTATCCACCTTAAATAAAGACATGATGTAGGTAAGGGTGTTGGCCACAGTTTTTTCAACAATCCCCTATAATAACATGAACATATCACATGACCTGTTACAACCCTGCAGCTGCTAGGCCTTAGCCCAGCAGGTGGTTCTAAAACCAAAACAAGCTTCCCCAAGGCCGTTTGGGCACAGCTTCCATGTACCACCACTTCCATGCTGGCCAAGAAGGGGAGAATCCTCCGTCGCTGTGACTATAAAATAAGAACCACAGAACAAGAAACAACCAAACACATCCGTAATTAAACATCACAGTGCAGCTAAAAGGATGGAGGGAAGTACATGTGCTTAAGCTCCATGCAAGAAAAGAGGTAGGAGTGCCCTTATCTTCACGTTAAAAACCCTTTGCATGCAACAATGTTGCGTCCAATGAGGGCCGTAGTTGGTATGACCTTCCTGTGACCTGAGTCAGCAGTCCAGTCCAGGGGCCTTGCACACACATAGTCATAGTTGCATTTTGTTTTTTTTTTTAATGTAAAAATTTGAATATTTCAAGGGCTTTTATTGTTTTGTAAAGTAGCACGCATCCCGGACACATCCTCTGTCATTCTAGATTCTGCTGCTCATAATCTAGCAGTTTTGCTCATAATTTGCTCACCTACCTTCTGTTAAGAACTGAGAGTGCTTCTAGTTCCTTTACATGGGGCCAGGCCATGACCGGCAATGACGAGGGCGGCCCTGGCACCCTAAGGCTGGCAATCACCTGATAATGTAAGTGTAGCTGACGGATGTATATATATATATATATATGTGGCCGCACATTTGGTGTTTATGCTCACGTAGCTTGTAGCCAGACAAATCCAACTGGGGCCCACTTAGGGTGAGTATGGGCACTTTGCATTTGCCTGGTGTGCCAGATGGCCAGAATAGGACTAACATAGGGGTACTAGTGACTTACACATTTACGTATTTAATGTACATCTGGATTTAACCATCTCTGTTCTGTTTTAGATCTGATTAGAAACACCTTGTAATAAATCAAGGAACCAAATGTGGTTGATTGTAATGAATTCAATATCAGGCTGGTAAATATTGCTTTAACAAATCTTTTCCTTCTTTTATTTAATGATATCTATTGAGAGAAAATGGCAAGTCTGGCAAGTTATACAACTTGTCTCAGCTACATTTTTCTTCGTTTCAGCTCCAGCTATCTGAATATTGAGCAATTAGATTCCCCTAGAAGATTAGTATTTTACACGTGTTGCTGGAAACCGCTCAACAATCAATTTTTGAAACAGTTACAATTATCTTTTTCAACTTCTGCCGTCAGATTTATGGCGCTGTGGCGGAAAGTTAATGTTGTGCTACTCCACTCTCAAATCTCTTGTTTCTTTAGGGCCATATGCACCAAAGGCATTTTCTAAAGATAAAGTAGAGGGGTCAGTAGGGCACTTTGATTTTGTTTCACACTTTAATGGTACAGTTTTAACTGCATGGATCTGTCATATGACATGAAGAGTCTTTAACTAAAAGTCAATGTTCTAAATTTAAAAAAAATAAAATAAAACGGAAATTCCACTTTACCTGTAATATCTGTGTGTCTATGATTTTAATTCTAGGTCTGTCATCTCCAAAAAAGCATGAGGATGTTTAATGATTTTTATAAGTATATTTTATTTCAAAGCTCTCATTTCCTACTTTTAATGTGTTAAGCTGTGGTTAAGTAGTAAGCCCAGGAGCAGAACAAGGTTGTGAATAACTTCCATAATTGAAACATAATTCTCGTTACGTGTAATTCATTTCATGTGATAATGGCTTTTTTGTGTTTAAAATTACAGTCATATAAAGCCACAGAAGAGATGTTTGAAACAAGTTTTCAAAACCAAATGAAATTAATATATTCCGGTGTTATATGTATAATAATATGTTTATATCTAGATTTTGAATTGTTCTCATTTGACATCTGAGAAAAATTATATAACAACCATAATGGTTTCCTTGCAATAAATATAGATTTTTTAGAGTCCATAATTATTGTTTGCCCTCTGTAAGGCTTTCATACAGTAAGCAAAGAAAAATCAAAGCTCTGTATTACATTTTTTTTTTTTAATGAAATTTTAATAACAGCGCTTTTTAATCTTTTGTACAATTTTTCAATGAGCCTTTATCCCTTTTGGTGAATTTGCACTCAAGGCTAAGTGTTGCTTATTATCAATAAATCATTTTTGGTGCCTCTATACTTTTTGATGTAAGTAGTTATAATAATCTGATATTAGTAGACTTGGATCAAAAACTATTCATGGAGCAGCTGTTACACATTTGTAAGAGCACTTAGATAATGGACTGCTGTTACATCAAGTGAAGAAGAACTAAAAGTGCAGTACGGACTAAGTGTAAAGTGGTCTGACACTTTCATTTTAGGAATCCTCTGACTGTTAAAGCATTATTATTTATTTGCTACATTTTTGTATGCTGTACCGTATTGATTGTTGCAAGAAATTTCTTATGAAAAAACATCCTTAAACGGCTAGACCAGAGGTGTCAAATCCCAGTCCCTGACTTATTTAAGCAAACCAGGGATTCTTTGCATACTCACTTGAGTATAATTTATTTAATCTGATTCAATTTTTTTGATTGATTGGTTATCACTTAACATGCAATATTAAAAAAAATTGATATGTTTGCATTCCCAGAGTTTGCTATATATATAGTTTGCTATATATATCAACTTTACATACACTCTAAAATTGATAAAATCCAGCCATCTAGGGAACAGTACAACCTACCCCGCTAATACGCTCTACCTGCATTCTGAAAAAAACATCCAACCTCACCACCTTCAAGATCTCCATGTCTACATGTCTCTCCACACCTTTGCTACATTGAAATCATTCTCTTCAAGCAGTCACTTTCCTCCTGTCCCATTTCCTCTTAATCTCCTAGTATAGTGTAAGCTCTCTAGTACAGGGCTCTCCTCTCCTTATGTATCAGTATGTCTTTACCAGCATGTATGTAAACTTCCGCTCCAACTCAAAATGTGCTGTTCATTTATTCTCATTTTGTTATTCACTTTTATAAAGTTAGTATAAATTATCACACAGGCATACCTGGGAACCTGTGAGCACCTGCTACCCGGAGCCTACACTTGCAGGACAAGGCCAGGACTGCCAGTTGATGTTGTGGACAGTTGTGCTGATGTCGCAGGAAACACTCCCATTTAAAGAGGGAAAGGGTGGGAAGCACTGGCTTAACTACATGGGTCGCAGCCCTTCTTCCTGTCTCCTCATACCAGTTCAAAATTGCTTAGATGGGGCCCTTCCGACCTGGACCACACCGATTCAGGTCAGAAGGGCCCTTTCTAAACTATTTTGAATGGACATGTGGAGACAGGAGCGTATCAGGTGCGACTCCAAGGCTGCTCGGACAGTGTGCAGGAGGTGGGATATATATATATATATATATATATATATATATATATATATGTGTGTGTGTTTGCATATATACAGTATATATATAGATATATGGATGTATGGACGTGAGCATGGATGTGTACTTGTGTGTGTTTGAGCATGGTGTGTACTTGTGTGTGTTTGAGCATGGATATGTAATTGTGTGTGAGCATGGATGTGTAATTGTGTGTGTGTGTGAACATGGATGTGTAATTGTGTGTGTGTGTGAGCATGGATATGTAACTGTGTGTGTGTGTGAGCATAGATTTGTAACTGTGTGAGCATAGATTTGTAACTGGGGTGAGATGGAGTGTGTGTTAGTGAGTATGTGTAATTTTTGTAAGTGTGTTTACATATGCTGTATGTTGGAAGGGGTCAAGGGACAAAGAAGGCACAAACCAGTTGTGTTGGGTCAATGATGGCACAGACTAGCTGTTGAAGTTGGGGGCCCCAGGGCAATTTTCACACCAGGGCCCCGTGGTTTCTAGAAGCAGCACTTCTCCCGGAGTCTCTGGGCAAAACCCCGGAGAGTTCCCAGGTAAGCCGATAGGTGGTGGCTTAGATCTGCGCTTTAATGTACTTAACACTAAGTAGAAATCTATCGAAATATCTGTATTAAATGTCTCCTGAGTTGTTTTAATGCTTTATAGTCTATTTTAATTTGCTTTGCTTTTTGCCTAGGAAACATTTCTCAAATGATAATACTCTCATTAACAAATAAGAATATTATTCAATATGACACATTTGTTTACATTTTTTTATGAAACAATACATGTTTCATTCACTATTGAAAATCTGCTTTACGATTACATGAACTTCTATATTTGTCAGCAGCAACTGTGCTCAGTAAGACCTCTAACTTTCTGTGGAATATTTGTTCTTGTGAAAATAGATGTGACCGTAAACACCCACACAAATTGCATTTTGAAACCGCAGTATCTCTTTTCCAAGGAAATCCCTTTAGTAGCCAAAAAATCGTCTTCATTTCCGATAGCATTATAAATCATGGTGTGGCTTTAAACGCAATTTAAACTTGGCTTCAAACACAACTAAAACTTGAATTGCCTTTATGTAAAAGCGAGTCCGGTCCTAAACATACAAGTAAGGCAAAGAATTGTTTTGTAGTTTGAGTACAATTGGCATATAGATGATATATAATTATATATTTATATACATATATACACACTGATCAGCCATAACATTATGACCGATGAATGCCCCCGATAATCTTGTTATCATGGCAGCTGACAGTGGAGGGATATATAAGGCAGCAAGTGAACATTTCTTCCTCAAAATTTATGAAGTTAGAAGCAGGAAAAATGGGCAAGCATAAGGATCTGAGTGACTTGTGATGGCGAGACGACAGGGTCAGAGCATCTTCAAAACTGCAGCTCTTGTGGGGTGTTCTCGGTCTGCAGTGGTCAGTATCTACCAAAAGTGATCCAAGGAAGAAAAAGAGGTGAACTGGCAATAGGTTCATGGGGGCCAAAGCTCATCGATGCACGTGGGGGCGAAGGCTGGCCTGTGTGGTCAAATCCAACAGACGAGCTACTGTAGCTTAAATTTCTGGAAAAGTTGATGCTGGTTCTGTTAGAAAGATGTCAGAACACACAGTGCATCGTTGACTCCTTTTACGTTTTTGTGGCTTTGATGTGTAGGAAAAAAAGAAACATAGAGTTGTCAATACTGCATAGATTTGGTTGATGCTTAGTCGATTCATCTCGGTGCTTAATGAATATTGGTGGTATAGCAAAAAATGTTGCTTTAAACATGTACTTAATGTAGAAGGTAGAATTTTCCTAAGTTACTGTGAATTTTCAAATAGTGATAGGTCAGCTCTATACAGTAATATGAGTTAATGGCTTTTGTTATGGATGCGAGGTCTTGATTTCTGTTATTCAGTAGGAACATTAACTGCTGATTGACTGTCTCTGTAAAGTTCAATAACCAACAGAGCATCCACGATGATCAATATGTTATACTTCACTTAAGTTCAGTTTATATTGTTCAAAATAACCCAAAATGCAAAGCTGTTTTATACTATACTATGGTAAGTACGGAGTTATTTCATTTTTCCTTTAACAAAGTCATTTCAATAGAGAAAAAAGCTACAAGCTAGTCTAAATTAATTTATTAAGCCTACCTATAGCTTGTAAATTGTGTCAATCAGTGGAATTGTTTGGTGATTTTTATTTTAATAGCTCATCTCGTGGAAGCTGAGGTCTCTGTTCCACTATTGAAGGGCCAGCATTATATGAAAGCTTTAAAGGCTGCATGAACCAATCAACAACAATCAGCGGCTTAACAATAATGCAGCGGTAACTTTATAAAGGAAGAATAATAATAACGATCCGGAGAATAGGAAGTTCAGATGGCTGCTCCAACAATATACACAGTAATATAAGAGGCTTATTTTATTCTGTAAACATGAACGCATAGGCTTATTCAGTGTATGTAACTGTAAAATGCAGGGTTTGGGAAAAATAACATATTTAACAATACAGAATAACAGAATATAGTTAAAGAATTTTAAGCTATGTTATTATATCAACCTCTATATATGTTTATAATTTGTATCTTATTATAATACAATATTACCATTTCTCTGACAATAAGCATTAGCAATATGCCTTTTTAATACTCTATAGGTACAATTTACTATTGATTAATGGTAAATGTTTTAGTCAGCTAACTATGTGTATACAGAGATCTGATTGAGCTCCACTTAAAATATAAGATTTTTAATGTATTTCATATCAACAAAACTTACAACTTGTGTCAAATGTTCTTCAGTAATGTTATGCCTTCAGGAGATGCAACTAACTTAATCGGATCACCTTAAATAATGTGCCATCAACACCATCATCTTGAAAAACATTAAATTACCATCATTTTTTTCCCATACACCTGATAGCGCCCCATACTCACCCAGTCTGCCACTCCATAAAAACATAACATGCAGCCACGCATATTCAGTCGTCGGCCGCACTTATGTTATCAGGTGGCCACTAGGCTTAAAGTGACAGGGCCACTACAATCTATCCAGGGCTTCCTCAGAATTACAGTGCTGTGTAAAGAAATTACTCTGAAAGGGATTTTAACACCAAAATTGAATTAATAAATAAGAAAATTATTTTCTTAGGTGGATATACATATTAAGAAGGGTGAAATAGTCTGGTTAAGGTATTTCCATAGAACATTTGTAATCAGCGACGGATGAAAGTATAATTTATTTCATAATTACAAAGAATCGAAAAATAACCATAAAACACAAGGAAAAGCATAAAGGTTTCATAAATGCATTCTGTAATTACACTCAATGTTATGTGGATGTAATTGGATCGCATGAACGAAAAACAAGTTCAAAAGTTCATATTCATATCTTTATAACTGATTACATTGCATCAAAAATAATTATGGAAACATGAAGAGGGTTTGTAAGTTAACTTTATGTCAACCTTCTTTGAACATCCTTGTATATATAAGAATGTGATTTCATTTTATTGAGCTTTTAATTATTTTGTTATAATTATTTTGCCTTGCCTTTTGGGTTCAACTGCCTGTGTTGCATTACATTGTACTTGTGTTTGCTGGTAATGCTGGAACTAATATACAATATAGCAAAGGATCACTGGAGCTGCCTATAAATATGAACGCCACTCTGTAGGTAGCAACAATAAATATTCAAAAAGCTCTCAATGGGAGAGACAAGGGGAACAGAGGAGTAGGTACTCACCATCAATAATAAATAAGAAAAAAAAAAAGAAGACGTTACTGAAATTTTATTTAAAATAAAAATGAAATGAAAAATATAAAGAAAGGGTTAATACTTAAAGAACTGCTATCTTCAGTAACATGGATATATTTACACATCTTTACTATTCTATGGTGTATAAATAATGGGAATGGAAGTGATAGATTTTTGTAAATGTTTTGTATTGTTTTGTATTTCTTTGTATTTCTTATACATTGTTCAGGGTGTTGTTAACCAATTAAGTGATTGCTTGTTACTACTGCAGCATTTAGGTCACATGACCTTATAGGGAGGGTACTTAAGGTTACCTGTGAATACCATCTGTATGTTTCACCTTGATAAGGGCGTTTGTGCACGCCGAAACCGGTCGGTGTTTCCATAAATAAAGAAGAGAACTGTTTTTCACCATTATCCGGGCTGAGTCTTCTGCTTTTTTTCATATTTTTTTTTCTTTTTTTTCATTTTTTTCCCATATTTATTATTGATGGAGATACACTTGTATCCAGTGAGTACCTACTCCTCTGTTCCCCTGTCTCTCCCATTGTGAGCTTGTTGAATGATTAGAACTAACATATTTAAAGATAAAAGACATTTATGTATATATTGTTCCTGCCCTCACTCTGAAATCCTCTCTGCCACATCAGAAGAATTAAGCGGAAGAAAATCATTGAATCCATACACAACACAGATCAGTATTATATATTTCACAGCTAAGCCTCTTTTGGTTTTAACATATTTATAGCTATGCCTCTTTGAATGTCCATTAGTTTATGGTGAACATCCAAGACTGGATTGGTCAGAATATATTCTGCATCGTGATGATTGCTTTTTGCAATTCCAGCCTAATTATTTAATGTAGAGATATACATTCAGAAACTAACCAATCATCAAAATGCTGGTCTCTTCTTTGGCAAGACCCACAGTAATATTTTGCCTGGATGGGAGACATGAGAAAGGTCATGCAAAGGGAACTTTTGGGCCACTACCCACTTCACTTCAAATTATAGCCAGTTCCCCTAGCATTTCAAATCTTGTAGAAAGAGGAATGGCAAAATAAAACCTGCCTATTTAAACATTAGTCATGTTTACTTGGAAATGCTTATTTATTTTCAGTCGTATTTCCGTCAGGATAGGTGGTAAATTTATTTGATATGTGTTCCGTTTACAGTGTGAATAAGAGGAGCATTTGAGTCATATACAATGTTTATATTATTTTAAGACCGTTTTGACTGAAATATGAATCCTCGATCAATAGAAGATTTCTTTGGCATATTTTACATGCCCTTGTTATTACTTTCCTGTAAATACAGCCTGCTATATACATAACGAGTTATAAAATGACTTAGCTGCCTCTGTTAACTGATAAAAACAAGAAATATTGTATTTATGTACTTATCTTGACCTTGATAAAGCTACAAAACCTCAATAAAATCTTACAAAGAAACAAAGAACCAAATGGATGAACTGGACATAAAAAAATACAAATTAAATACTGTCTCTCTCCCTATATATATATATTATATTATTATTATTATTTATTGTTTTATATAGCGCCATCATATTCTGTAGTGCTGAACAATGGGTGGACAGGACACAAGTAGTATGTAACATAACAATTTGACTTAAAGAGACAACAGGTGAGAAGGGCTATATATATATATATATATATATATATATATATATATATATATATTTATATAGTTTACATTTGTAGCTATTCAAGATATTCTATATGAACCATGAACCTCTAATTATGAATAAATGCGACAAAAATAGGATGAAATGGCCACTAACATATTTACTGATTAATAAATGTACCATATAATTAAGAAAGGTCAAATAGCCTAGATGGACATAGAGAACACCCCCATCCTGTCCCTTTTTTAACCTAAAATCCTCTCTTTTTCATTTCTCTCTTTCCCCCTCTTGTACCTGAAACATCTCGAGCCCTCTGCAAACCACCATCTGAAACCAAGCATAAACCAATCATTAAAATCATTTTCTTGTTTGTCTCAAAATATTTTTCATTTTTTAGACATTTGTGTTATCTGAAAGAATGTGATGGCATTCTAAAAACTATTTATTGTTTGGCCAGGGGTATGTGATTGTAAGACCTGCCATGTAAGGGAACGTCAGCAATGTGTAGCTATTAGAGAGTAATATTGCACATGATTTTGGCTAAATGTATTAGGATACAAAACTTTTATTACTGGGTCATAGTAACAAAGACAAGAATTGGAAAACCAAAGTGATAAGCCACATTACACATTTTGCTTTTTAAATGCACAAACATACGCATCACAAAAAGCAACGGTTAAAAGGGAACAATTAAAACATAATCAGGTTTATTCACTAAATTGTTTGGCAAAAATGCTAGTTTGTCTAGGGGCATGCGAGTTACCACTGCCCGAAACAAATAAAAAATAAAGTACGTTTTAATGTTCAGGCTTTTCCTTTGGCTGAAATTGAGGACTTGAGTGCTGATCCAGCTTGGACTGGCCTACTTATGAAGGTGGGAACTCAGGTGGGTCACATAATGCAATGTTAAGTAACCCTGCGGTAAAAGTGCAGCTGTATGCACAGTGCTCGTGAGCAGCTACAAAGAAGGCTTTAGGAAGGTAAAGACGTGAGAGGAGGGAGAGTGAGTGGAATGAGGGATAGAGGGGGTTAGGTGTTTGTGAACATGCGTGTGTTTAAGTTTGTGTTACAAGGTGTGTTAGCATGAGTGTGTTTATGTACGTGTATGTTAGAGGGTATGTATGTTAACATGAGAGTTTATTTTGTAAGTGTGTGTTAGCATTAGTGTGTAAGTATCTGTGTCAGCAGATGTGTATATCTGTGTGTATGTGTTAGCATGAGTGTATATATGAAAATGAGTGTTAGCATGAGTCTGTATGTGTGTGTGTAAGTATGTGTAAACCAGTGCATATATTAATTACCGGGGGAGAGGGTAATGTGCTGATTTGGCTTTACCTGCTTCTGGGCTTCTGGGCCAGAAGGTGCCAACCCTCCCCTGCCCCTGATAGTATATAATTGTAAATTATGGGTGTCATACATTTTAAGCTAATAAGTACTAAACACAGTGTGGTACATTGAACCTGGCTTTTTATGAGGGATCCTCACACTTAAACAGATGGTGCTGGGAGATGCTTTATCTCCCTCTGCCTACCAACCTCTTTCTAGACATTTAATAGCCTTAGTTACTATTCACAACAAACTTATTATCTTGTACAATAATTACATTCTGGAAATTTCTTACATGGATTAAGTATTGTGCAAAGCATTTTTCTGAAACACTAAAATGCTCAGATTCAGCCAGGTATTCATTGTCACTAAGATTTATCTCAGTAATAAAAAAACGGTAATAAATAAAGAAGGGATCAAACAGGAGATGAGCCATCCTGATTATTACATCATGGGATAGTATATAATTATATATATATATATAATTATATATAATATTATTATTATTCTAAGCTATTATCATTCATTGATACTGTGACTATAATAATTTTTACAGGAGCTTTTCACAATAATTATTACTTCGAACATCATCAAAGCAGAGACAAAATGGATTCAGAAGGAGGTTTACTACTAAATACTCAAATACACAAATTATCTACTCAACAGGCTGTCTAATGTTATCTATTCCTTAGTGTAATTTGTAATCACCAATATAATGTAGAATTTGGCAAAACAGTCCTCTTTAACCACTGAAAAAAAAATCCTGTTCACCTGGCTCTCACAGTGTTAAATATTTTGTGCTTATAGAAAAAAGTGGATGTTATTTATTTTATCTACTTCAAAAAACGAGAAAATGTCAATCTTCTGCGTTACTATGAAATCAGCTACATGCTTCACCTAATGCGATTTGACATCTGAACTGCATGAAGCATTATCGCTAATGGTTTCCATAATTTTCATAGAAAAGGGCTGATTTTCTGTGTCATATCCACAATAAAACTGAAAGGAAAATGTTAAAAAGGGTTACTGGTTACATGCACATTTACATTTTCCATCTTTTCTATATATTTATTAAAGTGTGATACTATAACTGAAGCTGAAATGATTTCTGTTTCCATAGTTTATTTTATTATCTTATCAATAAAGTCGTTTTCTGAGTCCCGAGCAATATATCATTTTGGTTTCCTCCCTGTTTCTGAAAGTTTCTACGGCAGTCCTGCTGTCATTTTTGTTATCACTAATACAACTGAAAAATACTGTGTTGTGTTTCAAAAAGAACTATAATTACACGTAATACATTGTTATGACAGCCACGTATTCCAAAATTCTTTACATATTTACTAGTGCTAACTGCTCTGCATACTCAACAGCAACCTAACTCGCATCTACTGAACTCTAACGCTGAAAAAACCCTAAATTACCCTAAAAAGCGTAATAAAGAAACATTAAAGTTCCCTGGATCCACCTATTCATGAAGCCAGTGGCCTCTTTTGCCCCCAAACTGTATGTAGTGAATAGACCCCGTAGAATCAGCCAGATTCTAAAATGCCATCCATGTTTCCAGTTGCCAGAAAACTGTGCTTGCATCTGGGGTGGTATTCCTGAGAGGCAGACTCCATGACTTTTAGGATTAATTGTTGTTATTTCTCCTCTCAGTACCACACTAGGCCTTAGAGAAGAGCTGGAGTGGGCCACTTCATCAGAAATGTATGTGTGCGTGGGTCACATTAATTTTTTATTGAAAGAAAATATGTCCCCAACCTGCCTGAAATTGACAATAATATGCAGTATTATTAATATGCAGAGTGTATAATAAAATTGTAAATTAAAAAATATATCTATATATATATATAAAATTACTTGTAAGCTACATGTTTAGGTCGGTGACATTGATCGGTGAGACTGATCAATAATAAGTAACCTAAAGTGTCACTTATAATTGATCAGGTTGCAATGATTATGTATTCAAAAATACAATGTTTGGGTTGTTTATTCAAAATGTGTGTGTGTGTGTGTGTTTTTTTTTCCCTTTACCTTGGAAGACCCCTGTCTCTGTGATAGCTGTCACTTATCGGAGGGGGACATAAAGTGGCTGTTATAATGATCGGAGTACATTTGACATCTAGGTTTTACTCTTTCAATGTTGGTGCTCTTTAGGAGCACAGTATGGACTGTGCTTTGGTCCCCACAAGCTTGTTGTTACTGAAGGTACAAATGTTAACCCCTAAAATGGGGAGTTTTGGAGCTGGTCCAAGGTAGCCTCTGCCTCTCAGGAGTGCCTGCTACATTTTAACACAGGTCATATAGTATATACTGTATATGTCTGCATGGTTCCCATAGGCCATGTTTTGTAGGATATATATATTCATCTTTAAGGGGTTTTAATTACAAGCACCGAAGGCGAGGAGGACTGTTCCACAAATATCCACCCTGTTCCAATTTGCCCCATACATCTCTGGAAATGGTGGGTGTGCTCCTATTTCTCTAATTGGGGAATAAGCTTTGCTCGGATGCTCCGCCATCTTGAGGAAGCCTGCTCCCTGCTGCCTTCTTCCCCAACCACAAAAAATGTCAGCTGCCAATTTCAGGCAGGTCACACCTCAATGTCTGGCAGGCCTCATTAGGCCCACAGGCCATATGTTTGACACCCCTGACATATTTTCTCCTACTAAAACTTTATGTTTAACTACCTTATGTGCCCATAAATAAAATGTTTTAATTATTATTTTTTTCTTTCTTTCTTTCTTTCTTTCACTCTCTGTTCTCTATTCATTTTTATTTCTTCTTTCTTCATTACAGTCTTTGATACCCAACACTAGCCCTCAAGATCCACCCAACAGGTTAGGTCTTCATTGTTCTCTCTGCTTGCCACAACCAGTTGGATCGATCTATATGTCTTAAAAAAAAAAAAAAAGATCCGACCAACTTAAACATAGATTGGCATGCTCTATGCTCAGAAGGCTTACAGACTTGAATTAGTGGGCCATTTATATTGCTACAAACATTGTAATATTATTATTGTGCTCTGGATTAAATATTGAAATACTTTTAACATTTTCTGTACATTTATAGAAGGTATTCCATTTCTCAGCAATATAGTTTATTTTATGATCGTAAATTGCAACCTTTTGTTAAGAAAAGTAAGTCATTTTAAAATAGTTTTCAGATCATGGCATCAAGATAAATTAGAATTTCTGCATTTCAGTGAAATGGCACTTTGAAAGTATACTTAGCAGGTAATTTACTCCACGCTATAACTATTTGTAATGGATATGCGCTGCATTAGAGATGGAAAATTTTAGAATGTAAATTTAAAGTACTTTACCACTAATAGCAAAAGGAAACCTGCGTGTTATAGCTAGTTCTAAGATTACTGAAAATGTAAGTAATAATACATCAAAATAATATCTTATGAAACTGATAATTCTAACAAATAAGCATCTAAAGTATTGTTGCCAGGCAAATAATTTCTAGTTTCTTTAAGAAAAAAAAAAACAAAAAATTCAGGTTGTTATTAGTAACATTTCAGGAGATAGCAGTTCACTTATAAAGAACATTTCTTCAGTATGAAGAACTATGACAGAACTCAAGGCTGCCATCAGAAACCTTGGGGTCCGGTACATGCCTGTGCCCCCATTCCTCTCTTATCAGCCCACCCCATGCTTCCGACTATCCCACCCATTAACCCACCTTAAGATCCTCCCATAAGCACACCTTATGAGAACAGGGTTAGTGGCATCTGGGTGCAGTATTTCACGCATACATACTAACACACAAAAACACACTTTAACATCCACTCACTCTACGACTGTATATTTACATAAACAAACACTGCTCCTCCTCAACTGCGCCACTAACTCTAGGCTCAGTCCTGACACTCAAAGAACATACACTGACCCCCTAACTCACGTTAACATCATACACTGACGACCGCACACATATGATAACACATACGCTTATGCAGAGACGTGCTAACCCCAAACACCAATACACACACTCTTACTATACATACTGATGCCACACAGTAACACACAATACCATATGCACACACACTAACACCATGCACACACTATCCAACAACATGCACTAACACACCCATTGACTCTAAAGCTATACATATATATCTATATCTATATATATCTATATATAGATAGATATAGATATAGATATAGATATATATATATATAGATATATATATCTATATATATATATATATATATATATATATATATATATATGGGTCCAAGCATGGGGGCCTGCTCTCTCTGCTCTTTTAGGTGTGAGAGAAGAGCATTCAGACCTCCCTGCCCGGGCAGAGTGCGGTACAACAGTATTGGTCATATCCCCTTGATGGCAACCCTGATCGAACTATTTTGTTCATTTAAAACAATGCGGGATATATTAAAATTTTGTTAATACACAATTACCTTAATACATTTGAAAAGTGGGCTAGATTTCACATGCGCTTTAGTGCTCATTAGGATGGGGACAAATTATCCATAAACCCTTTTGAAAGGCACTGATTGCATCTCACAGAAGGGAATCTAATGCTTATAATAACTTTATATGACATTCCTGTATATAGTTTAGTCCATCAATAGGCATGTTAGACAACTTAGGCTCTATAAAACCCAGAACCAACCCTGTTTTTACTATCTTTGGGAAAAATCAGCTTCATGGGATGCAAATATTATATGCATAATGCTTGCTGTTTACCACTTGTTTCTGCAAGAACTTCACACTATGAGCAAAGCAACTCTGAAGCTTCCCCAAAAGATCGTCCGCACTGAACTGATGTTCACAAACTAAATTTGTATGAATTAAACAAAGATGCTGCAGGGCAGAATAAAGTCACTTTAATGTTTTTCATTAAGCCAATGGCATTGGAAACATTTTTTTTCCAAAATGCATTTTGGAAATTACATTTCAGTTTTATTGGTCATTTCATTAACGTACAAAATCTCCATTCCTTTTCTTCTGTTATTAGCAACACGGTGCAGATCATGGGTAATGTATATTGTTTATCTGAATGTGCAAGTATTTAACCCATTTGTATGTGATGCTTTCGCCCTGTGGACATGATGTGCATTCTCTGTCACTTCTAAATACCAAATCCCATGTAAGTTTTGCACACCTGGCACATATGTTAAAGCAGATATTCAGCATTCAGCTAAATGTATACAGCTTTTCCAAAACTTAAGCACAGAAAGACTCAGGCCTCAATATGATTCCTCTCTAAAGCCTACTAATACATAAATAATATATCCATATAAAATAATTTCTACCACCAGATGCTGTAATGTTATCATAAAAAAAAACAAATCTCAAGTGCAAAGGAATAAACACAGTTGTACAAGCATCTGGCCCGTGAGTGCTCTCTCGTCCTTGGCTTTATGAGTTTAAGACTTTGAAGTAAATTATCTTAGATCGGAACATACATGTTTGGCAATGGGAAACCTGTAATCAGTGCATTTTGTTCACGAGGACACAGCTTTTTCAATTGCAGACAGCTAAAATAATGAGAACCGAACTAAAATGGTTCTCCAAAACACCAAATTACAACCTCATTAATCGTAAATATATTGGTATCAACTTCAGTGCCATCTCTTTTCTTTAATAAATGTATTTTATTGTCTGGTATACAAAGTATCAATATTATAGAAGATGTATTTACATGTTATCTGTTCTTGCTGAAAAATCTATTCCCTGTGAATGTGCATTTCTAGAGACACAAACATATCAATAGTTAAACATTTTTACATCAATATAATTAAGTATATGAATTAGTGGTTTTGTCAATTTTTTTGTGGTGCCAATGCAGCCACAACCATGTTGTGGTGACAGCACATATCTACACATACAAACACTCTCCCACATATCCCTTACGAAAAATTACTGCAGTTTTTCTGAAGTAATACTGCAGTTTTTTGGACATGAAAAAACTGCAATACTGCACTTTTACTGCAGTATTACTGCATATTTACTGCAGTTTTACTGCATTTGTACTTCACTGTACTGCAGTTTTACTGCACATTTACTGCACTTTTTTTTATATTGCAAACCTGCAGTTGTACTTCAATGTACCGCAGCTTTATTGCATTTGTACTTCCTTACAAAAATAACTGCAGTAAAACTGCAGTACAGTGAAGTACAAATGCAATAAGACTGCAGTAAATGTGTAGTAATACTGCAGTAAAAGTGCAGTATTGCAGTTTTTTCATGTCCAAAAAGCTGCAGTATTACTTCAGAAAAACTGCAGTAATTTTTTCGTAATGGATGTACATACATACATATACACACACAGGTATACATGGCAACAAGCACACGTGTAAAAAGAACACATTTCCAGAGCTCAAATTCAAACCTACAACTATATAATTTCAATAAACATGTGGCTTTAGAACTGATATTGTGGTCACACACACATACAGTACATACATACATACATACATGTACATCACAATCACATCAATAGCATCTCATACACTTTGTTGCTTCATACTAGAAGCCAGGAACTAGATCCCACACAATGTACCATGGCCTGATCTATTTTAATCTCTAAGATATTCTGCGTTTTCTAAAGTTGTTTGTCTTTATTATTATTTTTACAACAACCAAATTCAAATTTATGAGTTTAAGTAGACATTCATATGAATGCTTCTTAGAAACGTTTTGTCAAAGAGCATAAGTGCTATTAATTAATCTTGGCATTAAGTTGTAAAATCAGGAAATGTTAAAATATTTGCTATAAATAAATGCACAAAAAACTATTTAGTTCATAGAATACTAGGGTAAATTCGCTAATCTGGAAGGTTGCATGGACGCTGAACTTTTCTGAATGGGCCACTGAAGGGCAAAGATGTTCATATACCTTTACACTGTTGTCTTTTTGGATTAGAAAAACAGAAACATATCCACAGGCAAAACCAAAAGATGGATTGGGGATCTGGCTCCAAACACTAATACTGACACAGGACAGAGTGGGGATGAAAGCTCAATTAAGATCAACAGCAATTTGAAAAAGGTCTAATTTTAAGACATTTTCCAGTGAGAAATTATTACATTTTAGGTGGAAAATGGACAGTAAGGTGTTTACAAAGATGAACATGTAAGTCCACCTATACCTACCTTAGACTATTCCCTACATTCTAGGACTGCACAAAAGCCAAGGTGACAGATGAGCAAGCATATGGATCTGAGCAATTTTAACAAGGGCCACATTGTGAGGGCTAGATGGTTGGGTCAGAGCATCTCCAAAACTTCAACTCTTGTGGGGTATTCCCGGTCTGCAGTGATCATTACCGATCAAAAGTGGTTCAAGGAAGGAAAAGCGGTGAACCGGCAACAGGGTCACGGGCGACCAAGGCTCATTGATGTATGTGGGGAGCAAAGGCTGGCCCTTCTGGTCAAATCCAACAGATGTTGCTGAAAAGGTTAATACTGGTTCTGATAGAAAGGTTTCAGCCAAAACATTTCAACACCTGGAGAGTGTTGCCTAAGGGCTGCAGCTGTGTTTCCATACACAAAAGGAAAGTCATTACGACTAATTATTTCTTTTATTTACCTCCTCACTCTTTATACTGGTTTTCCCACCTTTTGCACATACTTCTGATAGAAAGGTGTCAGAACACACAGAGCAACACAGTTTGTTGCAAATGGGGCTGCATATTCACAGACCATGCTGACCCCTGTCCATTGCCGTGGCCACGTTAGCATAAGAACCCGACCACAGAGCAATGGAAGACGGTGGCCTGGTCTGATGAATCATGTTTTGTTTTACATTATCTGGATGGCTGCTTATCTGGAGAATACATGGCACCAGGATGCATCCATGGAAGCCCCACCTCGCAACTTATGGGACAGCTAGGTGGGCCAAATAGTTTTTATCTGCCATAGAATGTTGTTTCCTATGTGTATGATACAGCTTTTTCTACGAGCCCATATAATGAAAATCCCATGCATAGTAAAAAGCTGAGCAAATATAAGGATCCCTCCAACGTGTTATTTCAGTGATATCATTTTAATGCATCATTACAAAAAACAAAACAAATTATAATTATGTTTTAAGTTAAAATTTTAAAGAATATTCGATACTATAAGTTATGGTAAAATTGATTTAAGATGTTTCCAATTAATCATTGGCGCAGGAGCGAAGGAGGCAAACACTTATTTGAATCAGATAATAAACAAATAATGTCTATTAACCTGCTACGATTTCAGTAAAATTTAGGCCACATGGATTTGTATATAATTTGGCATATTGATGATTTCACCATTTCCCACAATAATTCTTAATGGACTACTAATCCTTTGTGTGCTCCCTGCATTGTTCTCTAACGAAAGCCTAGGTCACTATTTAATCAAACCAGTTGGCCGACATTCCAATAATTGCAAGTTTTGATTACTATCTTTGAATTTGTGCTAGTCTATTAATCTACTCCTTTACTACTTTAGATTGGTTTTTAAAAATACAAGATATTTTGGACTACATTTGTGAACTCTTTTAGAAGATCCTCTACTATACATATCTGAAGCCAGGAGCTTAACATGAAATCTTGTCCAGGTCTCGTTAACGTCATAACACTTTATTAAATATCTCACACTTTTCATCCTAAGTAAATCATTACGTTTTTCATCATTTAATTTTTTGGGGGAAAAACCTATATATTATATGTACAGTATATACACACACACGTGACAGACATTGGAAAAGGATCATCAGTCCATTCCACCTTTTATAAGGTGAGGTGACGATGAGTCCTCCACCAAGGGATGTCTTTAAAGATTGTTTTATAACACAGCAAAGAAAAAAATGCAAAATAAAGTGATACATTTCACTTAAATCGGCTTGTTTTTTTAAGGAAGCAGCTGATCAAAAATTAGTACTTGGTACTATTTGTGTTTTTGGCCACAATACAAATATTTTTCTGTAGAATTTCAGAAACACATTAAATGGTGGACATGAAAAATGTGCTTGCTTAGAATATTTATTAATTAAAAAAAGTTAAAATATCTGTGTATACAAAGTAGATGAGAAAAATCCCATGCATACTGTTGGCATACAATAGAAAATAACTGAAGTTTACATTGGACGGCTTTACAAAAAATATGTTACAGCAACTTTAATGAATAAGTTACTTATACCAAGTGCATCCTTCAGAGGAAATACAAGGTGATATTAGTATCTACTTTTGTATTAATAGTTAACATTTTTAAGATATTCACACATCCACTAAGACTTTGCCCAATATTGGTTAACCACTCAATCAACGGTGTGAATAGTGATCTAGCAATGGTTCATTAGGTTGATTTAAGAGAATTGGAACTTAGGAAAACCATGGAAGGAAAAATATTAATAGAGTGGGAAATTGTATGCTTTTTTATAGCAGAGCATCCTATCACCCAAACATGTATGCAACCATTCCGATAAAGATCATGTTAAAGCATGGGATTGTTTTTCAGTAGGAAGCCATTTTACAGTAATTTATTTTGGCTGCCTCATAAAAACCTCCTGCTGTGGATGTTTTCTTGATATCTAGTGCAAATACATATTGTTTGAGTCAAGAAAACCTCTAGAGCATGAGACTGCTTTAAAAGAAAGAATAAGGAACACATTCTATAGAGTTGTGTTTTCCTAAATAACATGAAAAAATGTTTGAAAATGTCTACATTTGATAAACATATGAAAATACCTAGAAATTATATTTTTACAAAATGCTCTTCCAGTAAATGCATTTTAGCCACGATTTTTCTCAAATGGCGTATACCTTTAATGTCCTTTCACTCTGAATTTATACACTGCGCATCGGACAAGTCATTTGCATAATTGTAGCAACTCATTATGACAGATCGTAATGACAGAGACACAATAAACTCTGAATGTTATAAAATAGCTTCAATATGAAACATTATTCTTATTACAGAATGACATTTCTTCTCCAGAGAAACCAATTATAAATAAAACATAATCATAAGAACATTTTACAGACTTCTTCTTTAATATATTTTCCTTTAATAAATGTTAACGCATGTTGGGAAACAGTATGTCCCCTTTACTCTGGCAGTCACACTATACAATCTGCTTATTGCATATACACTATATGGACAAAAGTATTGGGACACCTGAACATTTCACCAAGAGGGAGTTTTATGATGTCAAATGCCAAATACATAGACATTAATATGTAGTTGGTCCCCTTTGCAGCTTAAACAGCTTTCATGCTTCTGGGAAGCTTTACATAAGATTTTAGAGTATTTCTGAGGTCAGGGCTCTGCCACAGCAAACTCATCCAACCATGTCTTTAGACCTTGCTTTGTGCACATCCATTGAATACCTTTGGGTAACAACGATTGCAAGCGGGTCCTTCTTGTTTAATATCAGTGAATGGCCTCACACATGCTCTACTGGATGAATGGGTAAAAATTCCCACAGAAACTCCCCAAAATGTGTGGATTCCTAGAAGAGTGGAAACAGTTAAAGCTGCAACTATATATTAATGTCTGAGTAAATGTGAATTCATAAAAGTCCTTGTAATGGTCAGGTGTCACAATACTTTTGTCACGTTAACAGTTTATATTTAGGATTTAACAAAATGCAAAGTGAGCGAACAGATGAAATGTCTAAATCAGATCAATAATTGGAGAACTAAGCACAGTTCTTCTGTGGATTCAGGAAGCCTGAAGCAGTTGCTTCTCTCTCTTCACGTAATCTTAGACAAACTCAATGATGTTGAGATCAGGACTCCCTGGGGACCATACCATCGCTTCTTTATGCTGAAGATAGTTTTTGATGACTTTGGCTGTCTGTTTGGGTTGTCAAGATGCAGAATACATTTGGGGCCAATAAGATGGCTCCCTGATGGTATTCCATGATTGATAAGTATCTTCTTGCACTCACCAGCATTGAGGAGACCATTAATTCTGACGAAAACCCTCAAATTAATTTGCAAACTTGGAAGGAACCTCCACCATGCTTCACTGTTGCCTGATAACCCGATGCCTCATCCTTGTACTGCTCTCCAGCCCTTTGGCAAACAAACTGCCTATTGCAATATTAAAAAATTTGACTCATTTGTCCAGAGCACCTGCTGCCATTTTTCTGTGTCCCAGTTCCTGTGTTTTCGTGAATAGTTGAGTCAATTGGCCTTGTTTCCACGTCGGAGGTATGGCATTTTGGCTACAATTCTTCCACAAAGACCACTTCTGATCAGACTTCCTTGTACAATAGATGGGTCTCACTGTTTTCTGCAAACTCTGAGTTGATGGCACTGTTGTATAAACTACCTTTCGTCTTGTTGCTGTGCTCAGTGTTGCCATGACCTTGTTAGTGAGTTTGGCTGTTCCTAGCCCAGTTTCAGTTCTCCTACACAGCAGTTTCTGTTTACTTAATGATTGAGTTTCAACCTACAGATTAAATTGGTGATCAGTAACACCTGTTTAATATAATTGATTAATCGGAAACCTAACTATATACCTACAAAAACTTTGTGCAAGTGTACCCAAAAGAATTTATGCTCTTTTGAAGATAAAGGGTGACCACACCAAATATTGACTCGATTTACATTTTTCTTCTGTTTGCATTTTGCTAAATGATAAAAATAAACAATTGACATGTCTATTTTTAAAGGACTCTTACATGTTTTCACACCTGCCTAAAATTTTTCACAGTACTCTATGTACTTTTATCTCATTTTTCTCAGCCTCAGACGGTTTTCTTTATCCCTCTTCTTGAGCAAATTAATAAATTGATTGAAAAAATGTTCCTGGTCTTTCCTTTTTTGTACAACACGAAAACGTTGGTCTCTTCCATATTTTTCTGCAAATTCTTTAAAGGTGGTCCTAAAACAAAAATATGTCAGTTTTAATTTCATTTTGTTCCAAAAGGCATAACATAAAAGTGTTATGAAATTCATTTGTATCTGGCAATGACTAAGAATTTTTAGAGCGTCATTGGCTTGTTTTTCATCTTCTTTAAAAAGGATCAATTGTTTTCTAATTTAGCACAAAGGTTCTGCAGCACTATTCTAGACAAAATGTTCTAGATATTTAGATATTTTAGATTAACTCTTAAAGAGGTATTGACCAGCAGTTAATAGAGCCAGGTGGTAGCCATATACACTACAATGACAGGAACCAATTTAACCCCTTAAGGACAATGGGCGGTCCCAAAACCCATTGAAAACAATGCATTTTGAGCCTGTACATGAAGCATTGGATTGTACAATTTATTAAACCTGCATTTTAGAGTTGCTTATACATACTGTATGAAATGTAATGGTGTTCTCCACTAGAAAACACAATGCTAGATTTATAAGAAAACTACTGTATGTATATAAATATTGGAGCAGTAATCTTAACTTCCAATTCTCAGGATTATAGCATTAATCTACATAAAAAGGCTAATACCGGCATTTAAACATGCATGGCATACAGCTATGCTGACTCGAACGCTGATTTAGGTTTGAGTCTTTACAAGAGGAAAAATTAGCAGACTAGATGGGCTGCTGTTATATTCGATTCAGTTACTCCTCCCGTATTAAGAACAAGGAATATGGAATAAACCAGTTCTGGCACCTGTTGCCACTAAACTCAGTTAAAACTGATAAAGGGGGTTCCTTTTTAAGCATCTTATTCAGAGTTGCCATAACGTCAAAGAAAGTCCCATAACCAGCCAAACTAGAACTTCCTTTTTAAACAAATGATTTACCATACCGATTTGCATAGTTGCCTTGAAGATATGGAAATAATTTCTCTGTGCAGAATAACAATATTTTGTTTTATATCGTTGGGCACATTATGCGGCTTTCTGCAAATTGCTGGTACTTCATAAATAAATTATGATATTGGAAAAGTAGAACTGATCTCTTTTTTTAGCCATAGCTAGAAGAGGCCATTTATGCTCTTTAAAGAAAACCATTTACAGTACTAACTAGTTAAATCTAATTTTTATTTTTCCGACGTGATTCTGCTATTGCTTATACCTTGGGGACAACTTTGATTCTTCTAGAAGTTTTTTAAATTCTTCTTTAGCGAGCAGTAATTTACTCCGCTTTTCTTTGTATTCTTCTTTAATCCGGGTCTTTACAAATTGTTCAAACATCTAAATATGAGAAAGAGCCATACATTTTTAGTCAAGATAACCATAATAACGGTGCCACCATCAGTCTCCAAGCCCAGTAAAAACCTAAAGACAAGAACACCCAGCCCCATCCCACTCCATGCTCCTCCAACTACCCCAACCCATGATTCCACTGCCATCCTGTCACATGCTTGTAAAGGGACCATGATCCGAGCACTTGACAGCTTGTGGGTCATGCTAACGGGTTTAAACATAATGTAATGTACCATAAAATAAATGAGACGGACAACCAACTGGATTTTGAAAAGGCCACAGCTTTATTTATTGTAAAAGCACTGTGACACATAAAACTTTATTTGAATTTTAAAACGTACACAACTTTGTAACATTGTAACCTCCATGACTTAGGGTCCCTCCACCCCTACTACCACACTTCACTCCATGGAGGTTACTACCACACCCCTTAAGGATAAACCGACATCCTTTCCAGACAGCTCCACCTCCGTCCGGAAGCTGCCACCAACTTTTGCCGTGCACCCCTACCACGAGCCGTAAACCGCACTAGCACGTGGCATAAGCACAACGGCCCCCTCATTCCCTTGGGACCGTGCCCGTGGGAAACGCCCACAAAACGTGACAAATAAACACGGTTCCCATACCTTGGATGAGAAACCACCCAATTATAACCAGGTACCACGAATAAGTATCCTAAAAACAGCCAACCGGAACCTCAGTTCCCCACCAATGAAGTCAACCTGCACCCCGTGCCCCCACCCCAAGGACACAAACCAGAAACAACACACTAACAATAGGGCGGGCGGGAGGGAAAAACTTCTTCACTGCTTCCAAAATGTTAAAAAGTGGAAGGCCACGACCCCTGGGCTTCCTTAAATACCCAAGTGGCCACACGCCCACTTGATTTGCCTAGGGCCAATCTGAGGTCAAGCCTGACCCTTACAATAATCAAGGCCGGATCATGGGGCCCCTCCTGCTATTTTGTGGTGTCTCCGGGGCCTACTTTAGGACCCAATCCCCATTAAGGGGCTCCAATGCTCAGAACAGAGCCACTAATCTACAAAATCCAGAAAGGTGCCACTGGGCCTCAAAGCCTGCAATAGCACAGTTCTGGTTAGTGGGTCTTGCAGGCCAATGGGGAGACCCATGACAGATCAGGAACACCAGGTGCCCCCAAGCAGCCCAAGGCCCCATACACTCAGACTGGCTGTACCCCCCCCCCTCCAGAAGCATCTTTATAATACTATAAGACATTGACATTTCAGAAGTGTAAATGACCAATGTGTATATTATCGATATTAGAATTTTATAATTAAAATTAGTTCATTTTGATTAGCTGGCATAGCCACCATCTTAAAGGTTATCCTTCAGAACTTTATGCAGCACGTCATAGTGGGACAATAACACACTCTAGGTACCATAGTTTAAAAAGTCACATTAAGTAACATCTATATAAATTTAGACATAGTATTTAAAAACAGACATATAACTGGGTTTTCACCACTGCATAGTAATGTTTTAAATTCAACAATGAGCCCATTCGAAACAACTCACCTGTTTTCGTTCCTCTGAATTAAGCAAAAGATATCGAGGGTCAAAAACTATTTTGTGCAATTCTTTTTCCCATGTGGAGAATGCTGACACCTGAAGAATACTGAATAAGTTAGCACTATGAAAATGGATTAATATGCAATTGTAACATACATAATTTAGCTTTGCCATATATTTATACTATTTACGGTATATATATTTGCTGAAAGCGCATGATTACCTTAAATCAAAATGAATCATATTACAGACAAAAAGATAAATCATTTTGAATTCCCACATTACAGAAATGTAAAAGTATTTCCATTAAACGGAGATAACAATCTGCACACCATATCTGCTTGCAATCACTTATATTATGTAATATATTATGTAACAAAATACATTGAAAGTGAGCTGCCTACCCCTCTTTCAAGAAGCATATTTCTAAAGCACTTCATACGTTCTTCCAACGGAGGCAATGAATCCAAGACAGCTGGCTTTCCGGTACTTTCTTCGGTGCTGACATCCTCTTGGTCAACAGCGGGATCTTCAGTCCTATAACATTGTATATTATGATAGAATAGATCAAATCAAAATTAAATTCAACAGTTTACACACATTTAATAAATAAAACCAGTCAAATCTAGGATTAAATATCCAACCACAGCAACATTTGGACATCTCCATGCATGAACAGACAACAACATATATATATTCTTAAACAAAGCGCACAAATTAATGCACTGATTTTAGCAAGACTAAAAGACTAAAAAGTTAAAAATACAGAATGCTGGTAGTGCTTGTAAAAAGGGTAAGCATATTGACCTCTTAGTAAATACCAAAATAAGTGTAATTAGTAGGAACTAGGAATAAGTCGGTCATTTTCTTCCATGCAGGAAGATCTTCAATTGAACTTAGTTAAGTAATTTATAAAGTTCTACCTTCTGTCTTTAACAGACACAGTAATCAAAGCAGTAACCTTTAAAGATGTTGACCAAAACCCTGCTATCATATATAATATGTTTGTTAGGAATGCAAAATTGCATAGTGTTCTATATACCATTAAGCTAAATACTTATGTTTACTGTTGTGATTTTGTATTATTTGAGGGTATGTAGAAGCATTTTTAAACACTCATCTACAGACACCAGACAAGCCAGAAGGCTTGTGGTTCCCTCAGAAATCTCATGGTGCTGCCACAACCACAAGGGATTCTGGGTAGGCGCATGCAAATAAGGTTAACAATTATCACCTTTTGCCTCTTTATCCACTTTATACATGGATCCCTTGATCTTGCTATTGCACCACTTCCCGAGTTTTGTCTAAATGCTGTCCCGTACAGGAAGTGGGAAGCCAACCCGACCTTGACAGCAAATTCAGTGTTTAGTTAATGATCAGAAACAAAGATTTTTGTTTATTTTGTATTTTGTATTTTTCCTTTATTGTTGATAAATTTAAATACTTCAATTGGAACTGGATCTGGAATGGGCTTTTATTTTACCCTAGAAGGTTCCTAAAGAATGTTCAGTCACAATGGAAACAAAGATTATTTTTAAAAAACATTTTTATTTTTTCATTTTAAATCAATCTGCACCATAAAGCAATTCTGTTCAGTGAAAACACACTGTGCTTCTGTAAAGTTTCATGTAGTGAAAAGATCCTGATATTTTATGTGATCCATCAAATGTACTATAAACAGGTTTATTGTGCTCTAGAGATCTAGAACAGCCTTCCTTGTTTGGTTTTCTTGAATAAAGATGAGATTTCACTTCAGGTTTGCGTTCCATATATTATTCATATATTTGTAGCCATCAAACAAAAGATACGGCGTGATCTACAGGGCTTGGCTCTTGAAAAGATGCATTACATATTCAAAGGAACAAACTAATGTTTCTGATACATCCGAAAAACAATAAATCAATAACTTGTTGTGTTTTTAAGAATTTTATTGGTACTGAAAGTCGAGTTCTCTACTTCTAAACATAGCTGGACATGCTCCTTGCTTATAAATGGCTTTGCTGTAAAAAGTTATATAGGTCACTCAAAAAGTCATACATGACAATAATGTATTAGATTTGTTTTACTATTTGAGACACAGCACCAAGAACAGTTTATGGTTTATGTAAACATTAATCCGCAAGCAGATTATTATATGTACTAAATATGGTAAAGACTGGTGAAATCTGTTCTAGGAGTCCAGGGTAATGTAGCGTATCACCGGGAGAAGCAGATTACAAGAGAAGAAAAAATGAAGACAGGGAGGAGAAGAGGCAGAGAACAAGACAGAAGGTGACAGAGTGTGGGTGAGGGTCAGCGCCAACAAAATTTCTTTATAAACAGAAAAAGCCCTTTGAATTTCGTCCAAACTGAAATGAAAAATTGATTTGATGTCCAAAAGAAGTCTATCCTGATTGGCTGAGACCTCCTTCACTCAGACTTCTCATTCCAGGACAATTGAGGCTGCCTGTGACCCGGGACTTAAAGTCCCATTGCGGAACTGACTTGGGCAATCCTGGACATGTGGTCACCCTAATTATTGAGTTGCTTGACAACTATTATACAAGTGGGGTAAGGAGAAAGGAAAGAACTTCAAGAAACCCCCACTGGTAGATTTGTAAAGTTAAACACTGTTTTAAATGCAAATGTGTGTTTGTGAAATATCCCTGAACACTGTTTATTGAAGTAGCTAATGAAAAGTCTCTATCCAATATATGGAACACTTAAGAGATCCCATGAATGTGGATGTATTTTAAAAAAATGTGTACTTTTATACTTTTGATGAAATGATACATAAAATGTTACTATCACATAAATATATATTATTTTTTATTGTATGCTAGATTTCTCTTTGGCATTTAACATTTATGTTGAAGCAAGCAATTAATCTCAATGACCTTAAATTAAGTAACTAAATGACAGCAACATTCTAATGAATTTACTAAAAAAAAAAGAGGAAAACTGCTCTTCTAACAACTGAAGATTATTATTGTTATTATTATTATTATTATTATTATTACTTTTATTATTATTTTTTACCATTACATAAGTTATGGTGGGTAAAGGTGATGAAAAACCTTCCACTTAAAATTAAGGGGGTAGTAGAATTATTATTAAACACTCATCTACAGACACCAGACAAGCCAGAAGGCTCATTTTCCCTCAGAATTCTCAAGGTGCTGCCACAAGGGATTCTGGGTAGGTGCATGCAAATAAGGTCAACAATAATGTATTAAGTGGATATAGAGGCAAAAGGTCATTATTATATAATAAATGAATTTAGTATTGCTAGGATGACATATAAAAGTTGATAAAAAAAACTGTCCACTGCTTTTTTCATTATCGCCAAATTAACCCTGTATTAATATGCATTATAAAGCCATATTTTCATGCGCACATACATTTCTGATTAAGTGGCCCACTGCAGAAAAAATTTGGACACCCCTGTCATATACAATCTATATATGAGGACCACCAAGTTGAATTGTTAGGAAGACTTACATAAGCATTCTACCATTATGGCACTGAATGACATTTAGGGTTATGTGTTTCTGTTAAAAAATATCCAGGAACACTCACTTGTTTCTTTTTGTTTTAGTGATATGTTCATCGTTAATTTCTTCAGGAAGTTGTCCATCTCTTTTGCAAGCTAATAAAAAACACAAATACTGTGATAAAAGTGGGTAAGTTGTATGCTTATGAATAAACACTAAATAATAGATATATAGATATATAGATAGATAGATAGATAGATAACATAGATTATAAAAAATGATGGTTTATAGGAATACGGGATTATTTGCCATATAATCACAAGTAATTAGACAAAAATGCTCATATTAGTTGCAATGGAAAAAATATAAATTAGCCCAGATTAATTAATTTAAAGAAACTGTGTCAATGTTTCCTTTGTGATCTATGTAAGTATTGTTATTCAATGAATGAAAAAGTATGTTCTAATTCACATTTGTCCATTTCCAAATATTAAAAAAAGATTCAGAAACCGAATCCACATTAAAAGACATTGTTAGCAAAAGCATGATTAGTATGAGATTGCGTTTTATTGAGAGTTTTTTTTTTTGGTATGATTTGGTGGCGGACTATTTATTAAGGAAGGCTGACCCCGCCAGTACGTGCTGCACAATAACGGCACTATGGGATTTGGAACCAGTGTTCACAGGCTTTTAATCGCCCTGATCCTAATAAATAGTAAAACTGGAATTTAAAAAATATTACACTCTAAAAAAATACATTATAATTCAATATAATACTGATGACTTTTTGGTATATCTACTAGTCCATCTGAAAGACAATATTAATAAGCAATAAAATGTGGTATTTTCCATTTTCTTCTATCTCAAATAAAACACTAATTCTCCCTCATTGGTCTCATAAAATAAAAACCAAGAAACTAATATTTTATGATTACAATTATACCACATACGTTTAATTAGAAAGATTGGAAATGAACTATTTATCTAAATTGATTCCGACTCCTGCCAATGATTTTCTATTTCTGTCCAAATCCCTGACTAAATTGAAAATGGTATTCCTTATAAGCATTCCTTTCCGTTCCCCAAATCATTACGTTTATTCTTGGAGCTATTTGCATCATCCCGGTATGTCTGTATCTGCCTAACAATGAGGGTAGACAGCCCAGATGTATACTTTGATATTCGGAAAGCCTATTTTGACTTAGAAATTAAACAAAATGTTGACTTTTTCTACACACACAAAAATGTAAATATTTTCACCACCAGAAACCAATCCATTCTTTGTACCATTAGGCATTTTCTATTATCAAGAGATCATTTTCTTAAAGAAACTGTATTTCTGCGCAATGATTCTTATGTATGTTAAGGAAAGTACTTCAAGAAGTTAGGGAAATAACAAAAGTATATGCTTGTATATGCTTTTCTCAATGTATAAAATCAAGGACATAATGTTTTCAAGAAAAACATGGGGCAATTAATAGAACTCTTCTTAACACAGAATAGCACAATATAAAATACAGGTTCATTTACTGTCATCACTCTATTGACAAAAAATGAATGAACAACAAACACCAGTGAACATTTCTTAAATATCTTTGAAAGAAGTTATTAATTTAGGCTATCTTTTGTGCTTCAAAGAATATAAGGGATGGTAATTTGGGGCAAGCCTGTGTCCTGATTATATGGTCAATGAGTTTATTCATCATACTATGGGTTGCAGGCTTAATCGTTTCATTGCACAGATTTAAGTATTCATAACCAAACCCCAATGAGCATCTCTAGCAACATTTGATTTTAGGTATCCAGGGTATTCACATAATCCGAAAAATATTCTGCAACTTAAGTCATGTATTGATAGCAATGGCGTATATTTTTATGTTGCATTGAACTCACATTTCTACATGGACTAATTTTCATATTACATAGCTTGAATTAAAAAAAAAAATAATCACAGCATTTAGTTACTTGCAGAGGTTTCCAATTTGCGCTTATGAGGTGGGTCCTCAATAATTCTATTTATATCAACTCGATTTTTTAAGTCCGTCGGTTTATCCCACACTGAGAGCTGGATTGTAGGGTTGAAGAAGAAAACTCTGTCATCGCCAGTCCATACTACACACCTGTAAACACAAAATATTTCTAATAAGTGTATTCTCTGTTGCCCTGAATGTACGAGACTTTTAAAGCTAGACAACAGGTCATGTTTGGGATAAGGTGAAGAATATATTTTACAGGTGGTAGAGTTTACAAGGGCTCTGGTAACAACACTGACCGACTTTTACCTGCAGTCTTAAATCATGCAACCAAGCAACTAATTAATACAAGGAGTGGTAGTTGTCAAAAACAATGGTAGATTTTTTCGGTTATTACTTTGGTGTTCAGTGTATGAATCTAAATAATATTTTTTTATTATTGTTTTACAGAGTTAAACATCATTTTTTTAAATATCCAAGCAAGCAACATATTGCTTTAAAAGGACAATTAACAATGGTCACTTTTGTTACATTTAAAACACAGTGTCTACACAATAAATATATCTGCTTGTTATATAAAATGTGTTTTATGCTTGATTATTCACGAACCAGCTCTTTGAGCTGTGTAGAAATGAACTGCCTGTGTGCATAAGCCTTTAAAATAACAAAAAAAGAGGAAAGCATTTTTCAAAAATATTAAACAATATGAAAAATATTAAATAAATCGATTTTAAAAAAAAATGAATTAGTGTCTAATTAGCATAACACTAAAGAGCTCTGTCGTTATTCACTTAGACTTTGAGTGGCCGGTCAAGCTAAGGGTTAACTCATTTGAACAGACCTTGACTGGGGTTGCATACCTTTGTATGCTAACACTCACAACAACTCATTAAGTTTCAAATGCTGTTTGCAAGGGCATGTGAGGGCCTGGACTTTCAAGAATACATGCAGTTTTGTGAGTAGACATAAAGTATAAATTATCAGTAACAACAGTTTGTTCTCCAGCTGCAACTACAAAACCTAGGATTCCCAGCAAGCCTCTAGGCTGTTCAAGGGATTTGTGCCTCAGCAGATGCAGTTGTAAGACATAATGTTAAAAAGGGATCCTTGAATATATAAACAGAGATGACAAGCAGGAGAGCAAGGGTGCAATTGAGAGAAACCTCTTTTGTATGTGTGTTTCAGGGGATGTGGATAGAGGTGCTGATGGCACAGGCATATAATGCGACTTTGTGACTAGCAAGCCACTTAAAAGACTAATACATTTTAGGCAGTTTTAAAGACATTACAGTGTATGCTTTATTTATGTATGCATTATTATGAGGTTTAGAGCTGTAGATCACTGTAATGCTTTTGCAACCACCATGAATTGTGGACTCTTAAAAAAGGTCAACATCACAAGAGAAATGAGAGACAGAGAATAAAACATATCTGTTAAAGAGGGGCATTTCAGAGGTATGTCTATATACAGGACAGCACTAAAGGAGTCTTGAATTAAAAGCCACGGCATTGACACAATTTGCCAAGCTGGTGCCTAGAAGTGGGTGAGACTTTAGAGTGAGTCTGAACCAGACTCAACCAAACAAAACGAAGGCTTCACTAGCATTCAAAATACTTATTGAGAAGAGTTTGAGCCGGATCACATTCCTCCACTCTTGATGAGACTCATTGTCTCACCCAGTTGAAGCTGTTGAACTACAAATTCAATAGTGCAAGTTGTAAAGTCTCTTTCTTTGAAGAATATTTTGTATTAGTGCGTGTATTATAAGACCTAAGAATTAATTCATGTTTATCTGTTTCTGCAAGGACTACAAACCAAATGGTATCCGCGTGTTGCTCTTTGTTGCTTCTTGTCATATCAAGTTTATTAAATATCCCTTTGGTGAAGACTGTATACCATGCATCTGTCTTCATTTATCTTTATGATTTATCCTCTGGTATTGAATGTAAGATGTCGAGAGTCGAGAATATAGTGCTAAGTGACAGCACACGTTCCCCTATAATATAATGTCTCAGCCCACAATCAAAATGCACAATAAATGAGTCACGGACAAATAAATTCAGTTGTCTGATCCCTCACACAACACAAAAAAATAGGGTTTTCCGTTTCAGCTCTGTTCACAGGCTCTGTGAATTTACAACACACACAAACCCCTGATTAAATTTAACCTTTACAGAATTAAATTGAAAAGTATGATTTGTTTCACAGCTCTGTAATGCTTTTTTATGTTCCAAGAGTTTCATAAACAACAACACAATCATTGTGGATTAGCAGAATCCCTGGAGTATTTAGCTAAGAGTGTTGCTTAAAAATCAAATACCATGGTCTGGCTCACATATGGCAAGGCCTTAAGAATTGTTAAATGTTATGATTTCGATTATAGTAGGGAATGGATAAGGGTTGTATGTCCAAAATCAAGGAGTCAACCCATATGTTATAGCTTTCTTTTAAAGCCTATAACAATGCAGGATCATATGTAACATTATAAAAAATGTTTGCCCATCATGTCAAGTAGCACCACGCTGCTCAACTTTTCATTGCCTAGGTGTAAATAAGTAAATAACTAAGCAAGCAAGACGCACAAGAAGCTGCCTATGAGTGGAATCTACAGGCCAATGCTGTGCTCAAAGGTTACGTCTAAAACAGCAGGCATATGCAAATTAGAGAGCCCGTGTAATCATAGGTAAAAGTTAAAAAGGTGACATACCCTTTGTCGTTGTGTGTATGTGTGTCCTAGATAGAGATGAGAAGGTCTGAAAACAAAACAGAAAAATTGGAAAAAAACAGGGGTTTTTCCCTGTTTTATCCAAAACCATTTTTTGTTTTTGTTTTTCTAGAAAAATGGAAACAAAATGGAGTGTGTAATATCTTCCTTTACAATGATAAATAATATGTTTATGATATGGCACTCAAACTATATTACATTAAGACCTTTATGAAAGATGCAATGGGTCCACATCTGACTGGCACAAATAATGCCAGTTACTTAACTTTTCCACTTCTCCAATCTGACTGGGCGATTGTGATCGCTCTTCCAGCCCAATTCATGTAGGAGGATTAGAGGAGATCTTTTGTTTTTTTGTGTTGATGGTTTCTTCATTTATTTTGTTGCATTTGAAGGAAAGGGGGGGTTACTTGTTCTCATGTATAGTTGAAATGTTCTTCACATATACAGGCCCTGTTGTTCCAGTTGCAAAAATTAAAGTTTTAAAAAGAAAATTTAGTATACTATTTACTGAATAAGCTGTATGTTTATTCAAAAGTCCTGACTATACTATATATATATTTTTTATTATTATTATTATTATTTTTTTGCCTATGATTGGGAATCAGTATTTTATATAAATATGTAGAATTATTCATACACTTCAATCTACGAGTTGAAAAAAATGCAGATTATTTTGCCTAGGAGATAAAAAATGACCATGAAAAGTGTCTAATACTAAAAGTTCTAAAATATTTTCTTTATATTAAAGCATCATTTATATCAATATTTAATATATCTGCTGCATAAACTAGATCTTAAAATGGCATTACCTACCTATTTTAGGTGGAAAAAACTTTAAAGGTTGCTTCACTTTTATTTTGTAACTTTGCAACACAATCACCTGTTATTTTCATAAAATGATTCTATGCGTATTTTTGTTGCTGTTATAGCTACAAGTAAAATAGTTTTTTTTCCTTGCAAAACTGAGAACCGATAATTTGTAACACCTGCACCTTCTTCACTGCCTATAAACCAAACACCTGGTACAGCGAACATATATTTATGCGCCAGCAAACAGATGGGTATATGAAGTTTGTTATTATACAGAGCTGAAAACAATTAAGATGTACTGCAAATTATGTAGAGTCTAGTTTCTACCAATAAAACCATCCCCCAGTGGTACATACATGATATATTTCTTCAATGCAATATATTTATCACTTTTTATGGGTATTGTATGTGGATATCATGCTCTTAGAGCATCTTAGAGTTTGAGGAGGATTGCTTTTATATGCAGCAACTTTCTTAGAAGTTAAAAAACATATGCTTGGTTACATATCAAGTGTAAAGGATGGTCTAACTCTAACAATCTATTATTCATGTTGAAGTTTTGGTCAATTCAATTGTATGATTTCACTTGGGGAATGGGAAAATTCAGGATGCAAGAAACCAATTAGCTTGTTATATTCTTCAAAAGGCATGCTTGCATTTCTAGAAAAAGCAAAAGCTTAGTCTTATCAAATACTACTCAGATAAGTAATAGGCAGGCTGTGAAAAGAGTTAGCTAGATGGGGAGGTATTGTTTTACGCCATGCTTAAGGCAGCATTGTCTACTACAAATAATTCAGTTCGAAAAACAGATTTGGGAAGACAAAAGGTTGTCTCATAAGCCTCATGTATTTCAAATATATATCACCTCTTTTTAAATGTGTGCTTTTAAAGGTCTACTTACGACCTAATGCACATACTTAGTTTTCCTCAAAAGAGAATGGACACTAATTACTGTGTATTTGGTTCATAGGCATTGTAATATGGCACACAAATTGAAAATGGTATTACAAGCATACTTCAAATGTTTTAAGTGAACACAAAGCACTGAATAATATGATTTTGTGTCTATTGTTTTCCCGTCATCATACACAAGAGTAAATAGAAAATATGAGACCCGTAAATATTATTATTATTTATAGCTTCACATTTCTCTTTTTTCTTTATATGTAGATTACTGTCGGAAAACAGAACATTTCTATTTCAGATTGATACATAGGGTTCTACGTAAATTTTTTCTGTCAGCTATACAGAAAAGAGAGAGAGAGAGAAAAAACAAGCAATTTGACATAAATTGCTGGTGTAACCTAACATAAAGAAAGTAATCCTTAGTGGTCTATTCCCTATTCTTAGCTCAATTAAGCTACGTTTTCATCCAATGTTATATCCCATAGGGTGTTCACTTTTTTGCAATGCCACCATTTATAGGTAATTTCCTTCTTCCATGTTCCAACTCCAACATAGATAATATCTCATAGAGTAAAGCTTTGCTAGTCTAGAGGGTACAAAAAACCTACCAAAAACCTACCCAAAGGGTATCTGTTTATTAGCTTAAAATGTGTTTATACTAAGGACAAGCAATGGACCTCTTTATTAACCCTACCGAACGTGTCGCCCCATATCCGGTTGTTTATCCTCAAATTTAACTCGTTTTCCCAAATTTGAATTACAGTTGGGTCTCATTTTACTGCTGACACGTTTATTAATTTCATACAGCTAGTTAGTACCGTATTTGCTCGATTATAAGACGACCCTGATTATAAGACGACCCCCCATAATCTGAATATTAACTTAGGAAAAAAAGAAAAAGCCTGAATATAAGACGACCCTAAAGGAAAAAAGTTTTACCAGTAAATGTTAATTCATGTAAACTATTTTTTTTAATAAAAGCTATGATTGAGAAAAATATTTTTTTTTTGTTTTTATTTCTTGTATTTTCCAACCTGTCCCCCAGTTACGCACATCTGCCCCCAGGCTTGCCACACCAATATGGCACTGTGGCCCATGATATGCCTTTTAACCCTCTATATGCCACTGTGCCCCATGGTATGCCTTTTGACCCCCTATGTGCCACTCTGCCTCCAGAAATGCCTTATACCCCTATATCTCATTCTGGCATTTAGGGGGTTAAAATGCATATTATGGGGCAGAGTGGCATATAGGGAGGTATAAGGCATTCCAGGAGGCAGAGTGGCATTAAGGGAGTTAAAAGGCATTATATAGAGCACTCTGCCTCCAGAAATGCCTTATACCCCTATATGCCACTCTGGCATTTAGGGGGTTAAAAGGCATATTATGGGGCAGAGTGGCATATAGGGAGGTATAAGGCATTTCAGGAGGCAGAGTGCACTATTAAATGCCCCCTTAACGCCACTCTGCCTCCTGAAATGCCTTATACCTCCCTATATGCCACTCTGCCCCATAATATGCCTTTTAACCCCCTAAGTGCCAGAGTGGCATATAGGGGTGTAAGGCATTCCAGAAATGCCCTACACACACACACACACACACACACACACACACACACACACTTACTTACTTACCGGTGCTTCCAATTTCCTGCTGTATTGCCGGGGCAGCGGGTTGACGTCTCATTCCGCGGCAGCCGGAAGGAGGTGGAGTTGGCAGCGGGGGTTTGTATGCGTCCGTCGCAAATACCTTCCCCGGCTGTCAGAGATCAGGAACTCTGGAACTCTGATCTCTGACAGTCGGGGAAGGTATTTGCGACGGACGCATACAAACCCCCGCTGCCAACTTCACCTCCGGAAGCACCGGTAAGTGTGTGTGTGGGGGGGGGGGCGACGACAGGAGGATCCAGGTCCCCTGCAGCGGTGCGGGGGATCTGGATCTTAGTCTCCTAATCAGACCTCTATTTGAGGTCTGATTAGAAGACGACCCCGATTATAAGACGAGGGGTATTTTTCAGAGCATTTGCTCTGAAAAAAACCTCGTCTTATAATCGAGCAAATACGGTAATTTGTTTCCTTTTGCTTTCTGAAAAGTTATAATAGATAGGCAATACAGTATACAGATTAGATAGATAGATAGATAAGAATTTTCTTAGATTTCCACACAGGTTACATATTTTAGGTAATAAGCTTCTGATTCCAAATTTAAACCAACCTTCTCTTTTAGCTTTTTCTGTTTGAATCGTGGCAATATGAAAAACCTGCTAGCTTCATAGTAATTTAAAATTGTCGCCATGTCTCCAGATCTCGATGAGTCTTTCTATATTGTTTGTTAGTTTTATCCCTAAATATTTATAGCTTCACAATTCTGTTGTGTGTACCTCTGTCAACCTGTCTTTTGTTGAATAATTTTGATTAGTTTTTCATACTAAATTCGCAGGTAGTAATAGAATATCTTTTTTTTTTTTTATTTCTCAGCAGCTACTTTTCTCTAGATGCAAGCTGTGCGAATAACAATAATAACTTCCATAAACAGAACATTTGTTCCTACATATATTGATTACATAATGAACACTTATTTGTACCAAAGCTTCTTTAAAGCGAAATATGATTCTGCATAAAAAAAAAAAAAGTAAACTATATAAAACATTCTACAATCTGCAATGTGAATTAAGGAATCAATTAACATTTCAACACACACAAATCTGTAATTTACTAGGTCATCGTATGTGAAATCTAAATTAATTTTATGATATCTTGCAGGTATAGGCTTCTGTATATAAATAGATACAGGAGCTTTAACCCCTTAATGACAAGACTCGTCATTTCTTACTCGTAGTACATTTTGGGACAAAGTAGAACATTTTCAGTGTTGCTGTTTAGCTGTAATTTATATTGGGGTTTTTTCAGGACAAACAGGGATTTCTTTAGATACCATTATTTTTATCATATCTTATTTACTTTATAAAAAATAAAATATGGTGATTTTTTGTTTAAAAAAATTACTTTTTCTCACTTTTTTTAAAAAAAAAAAAAACCTTTTACTCATCTGCAAAAACTAATGAAAAAAACCTGCTAAATAGATTCTACTTTTTGTCCTGAGTTTAGAAATACCCAATGTTTTTATGTTTTGTTTTGCCTTTTTTCTGCACGTTATGGGGCGATAAGTACCAGTAGCGCTTTGCTATTTCAAAACCATTTTTTCCCCAAAGCTGGTCATTCTGCCCCATGTGCTATTTCAGGTATCTTTGAAGCCGGCCCATCAAACCAAATATTTTTTAATACTAGACACCCCAAGGTATTTCAAAAGCTGGTATTTTAACCCTTTCCATGCACTAATTCTACCACCAGCCTTTGTCAAACTTTATGGTAGTAAATATTTTTTGTATTTTTTCACACAGGTTGTACTTCAGGTATAAATTTACCGCTCCTGGTATATGTCCCTGTCAAACAACAACAACAATTCCGCAACATCTCCTGAGCGCAGTGATACCCCACATGCATGGGTTTGTTGGGTTATTTGGGAGATAAAGGCCACCTTTGTGAGGTGTGTTTTTTTTTGCCATTTACACATCTGGTCAGTCTGTGGTCACATCCCATATTTGGGACATCTTTGAAGCCGGCCAATTCAATCAAATCATACATTTTTTTAAACTAGGCACCCTATGGGCATTTATAATGCCGATATTTTAACTATTTCCATGCGTGAATTTTTGTGAAGATATAGCGTGAATTGTAGGACTTGCTCATAAAAAACTTATGCTCCTCCTGCTCTGTTAACTCTATCTTTCGTAAATATACTACTTCTTTTCTATTCATTCATTCATTCATTCACATATTAATTAAACAATACTTATTTGCATGTCAGCAAGTCACCAAAATTTAATAAGCAACAAGAATAAAGAAAGCAATCAGCACCCTTTCAGGAAACCTTTCTGGTTGGTTCTCCTCGGTTTAGCCACTACAGAAACACATGTGTCTTTGTGGCCTAAAACTCTCTTCTAACTACACAACCCAAATTAGAGACTATATGGATCACTCCACATGACACCTCACTAGTGGGCACATACTCTTAAGTAAGCATTTTATGAAAAGGCTCATATATATATATATATATATATATATAAGCACCAATACGCTTTGTCACACTCAGTGTTGTCTGTGTACAGACCTCTTTGCTCTTTTTCAAATAAAATCCAAGAATAAACAAATACTTTCTCAGTGGTACAGAACCCCACACAATGACTTTCATCTAGAAGGAAAGGACTGATTGGCTGTATTTTGAAAAACATTGTATAATAAAAAAACCTATTGAGGTTTCCTTATATTTACAACGAATTCAACTTTCACAAGATCACTTTATCTATGGCCTATGATATATCGGTACAATACAGCAATTGACAACAAAACGAATAATATGAGTTGCGGCTGCACGAGCTACCTTAACAATCTCAGTGGACTAAAGTTCCTACTTTTTTCAAAATAAGTAACTTAATAAAACCAAGTAATTTTGAGAGTTGTTTCTTATAATTCTTGTTGGAGGTACATTTATTATCCCAGCTGTAGAACAGATTTTTTATGATGTCTCTGCAGTGCCATTTTTCACTAAAACATATCTTTGGCTACAAAAGTCAGATGCTCATTAAATTTCAATGCAAATCCAGCTTTATTACCAGAAGTGTCATAAAACTGGTTTAGTGGTTTTGAAATAAAATATATAGATTTTTACAAAATTCTAAATTGTCCGGGGGGGGGGGAGCTATAGCATTGTGTACACAACTGGAGACATAGCATTGGCTAAAAGTGCTGTGTTTGCGGAATGGTGATGAACTAAATTGAGTATTTTAGACTTTGGCAAAGATTATAAATCTGAAAAGCATGTTCTCACTAACTTAATTCCCATAAAGGAATTCGATATACCATAAGTAACTGGCAAGAGACCACCATAAATGCACCATAAAAGTGAAACAATGTAATTAAGATATTGTTTTGCTTTTCTGTCATTCTGCAATGCGTGAGATTATATTCCAATTAAACAAGATTCGAAGATCAATGTTAGTCCTTAAGCAAATTGTGTAAGACATTCATTCACAGTATTCAGAAACTGTCCATGTCTGGATCCTGATTAGAGAGGGAACTAAATATTTATATAAGCTGAATTTATTCAGTATAACTGCAAATACTGTATACTGTCTAATGAAAACTAAACATGATTAACCCCTTAATGACAAAGCCTAACAATGCATTGTCCATAAGGGGTCAAAAAGCTTGCTTTGAGAAGCCCACTATATGCAGGACTAATTTCTGTACAAATAATAGCATGAAAGTAAAGGTTTTAGCCACACTATCACCATACAATTTAATGTGAGTATGCTAGATATTAAGTTTTCAAAACATTGTTTCAGGTATATATGGAGGCCCATGCTTCTTAATTTTGTAACTTTGGTTGTCCACCACATTTGTGTCTGAACACTAAGAGGTTAAGTGGCAAGTTGAGTTTAGGGTTAATTCTACTGACCAAACTCGACTGAGGTCACATGCCCCTTATGGTAACTTTTACAAAACAATTGGATACGGCCATTTTATTACAGATGAGAGTTGCATCAACTTGCAAGTTAGCGTAAGTGAATTTGCAAACATGTGTTGTTGCCAGCTTTCATGCATTCACTGTTTAGTGATTAGACCACCCTGATCTAATTGCATTTACACTAGATGGACAAAAGTATTGGGCCACCTGACCATTACACCAACAGGGACTTTTATGACATTGCATTCTAAATATATAGACATTAATATGCAGTTGCCCCCCCCCCCTTTTGCAGCTATAACAGCTTCCACAAGATTTTGGGGTGTTTCTGTGGGAATATGTGCCAATTCTTCCAGTTGATCATTTGTGACAGGTCAGGCACTGTTGTTGGACGAGAAGGCATGACTCACAATCTACATTCCAGTTTATGACAAAGGTGTTCGATGGGGTTGCAGTCAGGGCTCTGTGTGGCCAGTCAAGTTCTTCCACACCAAACTCATACAACCATGTCTGTGTGGACCTTGCTTCAATAGAAAATGACCTTCCCCAAACTGTTCCCACAAGGTTAGAAGCATAGTATTGTCCAAAATGTCTTGGAATGCTGAAGCATTAAGATTTCCCTGGAAGTAAGGGGCCTCCACCAAACTTTACAGTTGGTAAAATGTAGCCAGGCACGTAATATCCTCCTAACATCCTCCAAACCCAGACTTGTCCCATAAGACTGCCCAACAGAGAAGTGTTCTCACTCCCCAGAACACGTTTTCACTGCTCCAGAGTCCAGTGGCGGCGTGCTTTACACCACTCGATCCATCACTTGGTATTGTACTTGGTGATGTGAGGTTTGCATGCGGCTGCTCGGCCATGGAAACCCATTCCATGAAGCTTTCGCTGCACAGTTTTTGTGCTGATAATAATGCCAGTGGAAGTTTGGAACTCATCAGCTATGAAATCACAGTACCACACTTGAATTCACTGAGCTCTTCAGAACAATCCATTTTCTTCACAAATTCACAAATGTTTGTAAATGCAGACTGCATGGCAAGGTGCTTGATTTTATCCATCTGTGGCAATTGGTCTGATTGAAACACCTGAATTTACCAATGAAGAGGTTTGTCCCAATATTTCTGCCCATTTAGTGTATAAGTGACATAAAGAGGACTAGTTTCTACAAAATAAGTCTGGTTACATTTCATTATTCCACTACACTAGTAATACTGTAGATATCTACAAATATGAAAACAATGCAAAATGTAACCTTATAAGAAGAAAACTTACCAGGGTGATCCTGGGACTGGTGTTGATGCCACCGGTTTGTTGCCTTTTGTAATGCAGTCTTCTTCGTTTACAGAATTATCCTTGAATTGAAACATGTTAAAGGAAAATATATCACCATAGATTTATGCAAGTTGAATATTTAAGCATTCCATGTACACTCTGTGTTGTCCAATGCAAAAAAAACGATAATATCTATGCCTTTTAGCCGTGGAAATAATGAGACTTGTTACAGGTAATAAATAATAATAATAATAATAACATCAATAATAATATAGATTGGCTAATAAACATTGCATATGGACTTTTCACAATATGGCAGACTAAAAGACTTAAGCCTATATTTCTGCTTATTTGCCCCCTCTGGGAGTAACATAGGTACTGCAGACTACAATATTTTGGGGATTCTATTTTAAATTAGTATTCGAGATGTCGGAACACATTTTAAGTCTATATAAGACTTGTATTAGTATTTAACCTTTTGGCAAAGTGTGTTAAATGAAAAACAAACCTTTTCATCTGTTTTCACTGTTGTATCCTTCCTTTCAGAACGTAAAATTAAAGCGGTTGAGCATGAAGGCCTGTTTCGTTCTTTGCTGTTATCTAAGGAGTGAATAAACAATTTGTGTTGACTACAAATATGAAGAAAACATATTCTCGTGAAGCTACTTATACATTATAAGAAAGCCCGTCACCAATCAGTCAATTTGAAAACATTTAATATATTGATGAAATGCACTTTTTTTTTTGCAGTTCTAAACTTGCTCATCACCATACCTGGAAAATGTCCTCCCTCTTCTTCAAGAGCGGCTAAGTGAGGGTTCAAGACCTGCCACACACATGAGAATGGTGTAGTGCCCGGAAGAGAATTGTGACGCGAAAGGGTTAATAGTTTGAGGAAGGCATGTTGATGTAAGGGTTACTATGTTGGGTTTTTTTGGCTGTGTATAAAGTAACAGGGATTTTTCATTAAGATGATGTTATATGAAATGTTTTAGGTTGGCTGAACACAGTTGAATATGTCCTTGAACCCGGGAATCCTGGGAGTTTGAGAACCCACACTGACAGAATAGGGAGTACAGCATGAGAATTTTTATTTTACCACATCATTTATAAACAAGAGTTAATAAGCATGATCACACAGACAGATATTTACTGACACACATAACATTAAGAATTATGGGGACTGTCAAACTGTCTTTCTCTTCTATCAAAAAAGTATTAATTTATGTTATTTAGTGAACTTTTTTGAAAAGTTTCAAACCCTGGTTTCAAATAGCTAAACCATGCTGTTTTGGAAAAGAACAACAATTATTTCAATTATAATACATTTATATTACACCTTTCAAACATCTAATGATAGGCAATACTTTAATGCATGTCTGTGCTTTCAGTACTGAAAAATGACAATGGCCTGAGCTTAGTAGGAACTTTTAAAATATAAAATGCGTGTATGTTTTATAAATTTACAAAAAATGGTAAGGATCAGAAAATTGAAGTGGTATTTCTGTTCGGTAGGAAAGCTCAACCAATTAAAATTAGCTTCACCATATTCAATTCCAATAAACTAAAAATTCTCTTTTTCATCTTCTGAAAAAGTAAACAAACTATCCATGTGACAAGAAAAATAGCATGTATATAATACATATGAACAATAGCAATAACAGAAATTCAGCTTTCTACAGCCACCCATAAAGGGAAAACGAATGTTGGACTGAAGACTATAAAATCTTACCTGAATCACCAGCAGTTAACATTTTCCATCTAAAAAATATATTCTGCTTCGTTTATTTTAAATGAGGCTAATGTAGCAATAATTACCATCTTCTTTCATAAAATTAGCTACGAGAGAGTGCTGACCCGGTAATGGGCTATTAAAGTGCTGCTTGCAGTTGGCTAAAAGGTGTCAGCTTTAATACTGCTAATAAAAGAACAATGATTGAAAGTGTCCTGCATTATGGAATCAATTTGGAGTAGAATGCACCGCATATCTACTAACTGTCTTCTGTACAGAGGATGAGTCGCCTCCAATGCACAGATTTGCAAACAGATCAAACTGTCGTGTCAATGGCAGAGGCATCTGTTTTATAACAATAACATAGGAAGGGTCTGTCTGGGATCAGTAGCTCAATGGAGCAATTAAATCTAAACTGGATATCTAAATAAAACATAAAATGAAATTATACCAGTTAGACTCTAAATTAGTATTTAAATACAAACGTAATTATACTATTATGTCTTGCATGGTACAAATTACCAAAGCTGGTTCTGTTAGAAGTCTTGTACCTCCCAACACAACAGTTGGCCAAAAAATGGGCTCTTTTGTTCTAGTGGGTACGAGGAAACGCATGCCTTGGGACAAGGCTTAACAAGGATTTGATCTGTTGATATATATTTTTGTAATTTAAAAGAATAATTAAAGTTTGTTTATAATATTTAATTTGTAAATGTGTTTAAGAAGAAGAAAACTTGTAGGTATATAGTTCTCTGTCCAAAGAGACGCAGCTGGTCATTGACATTCAGCAAGCAACAGTGAAATAAACTTGATTTTTATCAGGCCATGGCAGCAGAATGCAGGTGCAGCATTACAAATTGAATACTCACACTGAAAAAAACCCAAACCCCCTTATACAGGACTTTTACTATTATTTTAGTAGTAGACATTTTAGAAAAAGTGTCTATAATTTAAAACTAAAGGGTCAGAGGCTTAGATATAATGTAAGGAAGTTTTACTTTACTGAGTAGGTTGAAGATAAATAGAACAGCCTCCCAACATAAATGCTAGAGGCCAATACATGAAGGAAATTTAAACATGCATGAGATAGGCATAAAGCACCAAGGTCTAAGTGACTCGATGAGCCAAATGGTTCTTATCTGCAGTCAAATTCTATATTTCTACATTTCTAATCCTCAATATTGCTGGAAAGTGCTGTGTCCGTTTGGTCAGGATTTCTTAATGTATAGTGCATTAGGAAATAAAATGCTGATGATCCCAAGACAACTTTTGAGCTATAGTAGATATTTTTATTGCATGACTTGGGGTAAATTAAGCATCCCGTGCAGTCTAGCTGGTAGAGGGCACATGCTGTCTGGCTGAGAAGGGATTGTCTATCATGTTTTACAACATGATAGGCTTTCTCCGTGTGTCTATGCTCTAGGACATTCTGAAATGAATGGTTTTCTGTTTCTCCTTAGGTACATCACATAGTTTACAAAATGTCACGCAGGTCATCATCGAATGTAATTCATTTTTATGTTTATAATCAACAATGTAAAAATGATTGACGCATCTCATAAAAGAAAATCTATTTTTTCACAGCATACAGAACTATTGACCAGATGTCGAGAGCTACTGATTATGCCTTTATTGTTAATTGTCATTAAATATTATATTAAAACGGGAGGGTTTTTATCAAAATGGTATCATTTGCTGCGTGGCTGAGAACAGAAAATTCAATTTTCAGAAATTTGTTCAAAGTTCCATATGCATTAAAAATGTAAATGATCATTTTCTTTTGACTGGATGAGTCAGAATAATAGTTTACAGCTAATCTAAATTGCAGATTTAATTAAGACTAGCAAACATGGAAATTGTACCAGTCATAGCTAGTAAAATGGTTACAAATTGTGATAATGCATGACAAATGGCCATTCTTGGAAAAACCCTTTATCCCTAACAATATAAATCCAATATTAACCATTTCTAGTTATCCAGTTATCCATATCCCTCCGAGGACAAGTGCATATTGTAATTGTCAGCCAAAAGGGATGTTAATGGGTATAATATGGATCTGGAATGGACTAGTATTAAAGTGTATTGAGTGTCAGTATTGAGTGTCAGTATTGTCAGTTATAAGGCATAGAAGTAAATATCTAAAATCAGCATGAATTCATTCCAACACCCAGGACTGGTGAAGACGCAACATTTACTTAAATTTAAATGGAAATATATTAGTTGATACAAAGGTGTGCTTATAATACTCTAAAAGAAACATAGAAATGGGAAATGCTTGCCAACCGTTTGAAGTTTGATCCATCAACGTAGTTGTCATGAAGGTCAAGGCTGGTGAAGTGGAGAATCTGGCAAAGTGGGCTGGTAGAAATGGTGTGACTCGTGCCTCAATTCTTGAAGGGCCACCTGACCATAACAATTTAAATCAATTAATATTTTGAAGTGATATTAATAATGCACCTACAAAGAAAATAATTTATTGCTAGTTACAAGGTATCATTTTCAATGGGTACAGATATTTTCAAGGATCGTATTTTTGGATATTATTTTTAGATCACTAAATGTATAAAGCATGTCACTGGATCTAGTAATCAAATGCGAAACATACTCATTTATTATCAATTAAAGATCTGGGGTAATTCCTTTTTTTACATACAATATTATCGACCTCTAAATGCAGTAGAAATTATTATGGGTGTTCTCACCATTGTTTTTTAATTAATACACAAGAGCATTCACAAGCATGGATACAGCCAGAAAAGTGCAGTATCTGCATGTATTTCTACCACCGCCTCAAGATGGGTCAAGTACTTGTGAACAATAACTACATGCATAAATGAGAAATATATTAGCTCATCAGTCTTATGGCCATTCAGGCGTTTTCTTAAACTCCCTTAAGGCATTGCCTTATAGAACTTACCTTATCCTAAAACAGGTCAAAATAGCAATACACTGGCAGCATGTACATAAAATGAACGAGAACAGATATGATACCTTTAGCCAGTTTTTTACTTGTAGCTTAGTACACTTTCTATGTTAGCTGTAACGATCAGGGTTCAATAAATTGAAAACAACATTCACTGGCATTGTAAAAATATATAATGTAAAAACATGTAATTAGTATTCTTCAAAGTCTATATTATTAGGAAAATATGTTTTATTAAAACAATCACAGACATATTTAATTTTTGGAGTATATATTGCCCTCTACTGGTGAGAGGTAGGATGTGTAATTTAAGAGGGAATAAGATATGTTTTTATAAACAGCAAATGTTGATAACTATATATTAAAAAGTATGGCCATCCCTTGTTTTTGTAAGCTTAATTAGATAATTTGTTACATAAAATTATGTAATATATGTCAGGTCGGGTGCTTTTTGGTCAGAAAAGATGTGCATGCAATCATACATAACCTCAAATTCTGCTGGAAATGTTTTATATGAAATGCCATCATACACATAAAATATGTTACACACAAGGATGTGCAATAAATAGTAGCTCTCAGCTCTAGCATTCCCCTTTTTTTTAGAAAGGTTGATAAACTACCTGTGCAATTTCAAATGTCAAGAATGACTCACTGAACAATATTTAATATAACTGAGCACTTGCCTTTCAAATTGACGTAGAGAAATTTATAGATATAGTTAACTCAGGCTAACTTGAAATCAGGGCAATATATGGTGGCACGTCTGGTGACGTCCTCTCCCCAATCCTTTAATCGAGGAGAGGACATTGCTGACAGTCTGGAGGTGCGTACAACGAGAGAAGATTGAAAATAGAAGAGAGAAGATAAAAAAAAGATAGAAGATGAAGAAGAAACGGAAGCAGAAGTGGCCGGCAGAAGTGGAAGTGGTCAGCTGAGAAGGAAGGGAAACATTTAGAGAGAGTGAGAAGGAGTGAACCAGAATGAGAGAGTTTGAGAGAGTATGTGAACGAGAATGAGAACCAGTGTGAGAGAGTGAGAGTAAAAGTGGGCAACAAATGTTATTCCAAAATTAAAAATGCCCCCCGAATTTCCAGGCATATCGAATGGGCAGGAAATGAAATGTGTTGCCCCCCAAAAAGGAAAAAAATTAATCATTTTTGGCCCATTTGCATGTCTAGTCAATAACTCTTTTTATACATGATAATATCTTACTGGCCCTTGCAGTAGCTTGCAGACATTGAACTTTGTTGTTATGTATATTGTCTACCATTATCTTCAAGTATTTTTCACTTATAGATTCCCCTAAACAACCCCATTTAACATATAATTTACACATTTATTTATTTCCCCTAATGAATAACTTTACATTAGTCAATGCTAAATTGTAACTGCCACTCGGTCATCCGGTACTCCAAGCTGACCCAATCTCCTTGCAGGGAAGTAATGCCTAGTTTCTTTCATTTTTACAAATACCTTTTTTCTAAGGATTATATCAAATGCTTTAGCAAAATCCAAATAAATCACAACTACTAAAAGACCACCGCTTCATAGAATCCAATTAACAGACTTATACAATCTGTCCTTCATAAAACTGTGTTGACTCTTACTAATGATGTTATGCGACAAAATATATTCCTGAATATTATCCCTTAGCAAGCTTTTTAATAATTCCCCCACCACAGATGGCTGACTCACTAGTCTGTAGTTACCTGGCTGAGATTTTTATACCTTTTTGAAAACTGGTACCATAACATCTGTAGCATTAACATATGGTAAGACATATTGGTACAGAAGGAGATACGGGACCTGTCCTTGCAAGTTCTGTTCTTACAGTCTGTTAGGAAGTTGAAGAGGAATGAGACAGGTGGTGAGGGGCTACTAGACCGAGAAGGATTTTATTGCAGTGAAGATCATGTTATTCCCAAATATAATGTCATATATTTGTCATCTAAGAGAATTTTCACAGAAAAAGGTGAGATAATTGGTAATGCTGTAAAATGTAAATATAGTGTTGTCGTGTGTAGCTGAGTGTGGCTGAGATGTGTGATGTGTATGTTTGTGTGTCATTTGTTTGAAAATACTGGTGATAGGCGGGAATCAAGTGGTTATCAGTGTGTTTGCGTTAGTCTAGCTGGTTAGCTGGACATCTTAGTAAGGTTATACTGTGTGGTGAAAGTTGAGAGGGCGTGATGGTGATGGGCTATTAATTAGGGAGTACTGAACATTTAAAGTATGTACCATACAATAATGAGCCTTAACTGGGCTAGCCACACAGTTTCTAAAACGTTTCTGTTTACCAAATATTATATGACTTTTGATTTGGTTTAGCGGATACCAATCTGTACCTGGGAATCTACATAATGTTGGCCTATATGATGCCACATTATATACCCTTAAACCCAACTCAGTATTGCTCAACTAAACCCTATGTTGCCCTCAGTTAGATTACATAGATTAATTAGAAGCATCAGATATACCCCATTTTGCTAATTGACCATGAGATTCATATAAAAATGCTAATTTTTTAGTTCTATGGTCTGATCATGACTACATTTAATAACTCCTGTATCTAAAGGTAGCTATTTTTTAATTGCATCTTTTAATTGCTACGATAGATCATAAGCCTTGAAAGACTATAAAAGATGGATTTATGCATGCTTATGTTCATTTTAAAGTTTTTAAATACTCACTACTTTGTATTCAAATTGTGTCATTATAAATTAAATGCTATATTATCTGTACTTTTTTCTTGGCAACCCTTTTGAATACCTTAGCATGCTACAAAGGTACAATCAACCATCATTCTAAAAAAGAAGCTAACAGTCTCTTTACAAATGGATTAAACACTCGAATAAAATAATTGAACCAGGTGTCTAAATAGAACATCTGATTTCATCCATTACTTAACAAAAGGAGGTGGAATCACAAGACAGAAAATGTCATAACTGTATTACAGACGGCATGGCACATTCGCACAACGAAATTGGAAATCCTATTAACTTTTTTATACAGTAAAATTAAATTCTTTCAGGATGGATTCACTCAATTCTGCTGTTTGCATTTCTATGCTAAAATTGAGTGACAAGGATCTCAGGTCCACAAACAAAAGGGACACGGGCAAAAAAATGTGTCCTTTATATACCACATGGATGCTTTCTGTGAATAAACTAAATAGAGAAACAAAGAACATTACTTTTCTAAATTTATTTTTTTACTAACTGTAAAAAAAGAGAAATATCAAAATTATTTTTTCGAATTATGACTAAGTTTGCCTTAACTACTGGTTGAAAGGGTAAGAAATTGTATGATATTGCGTGTATTAATATTTTAATTAATAATTCAAAGTATTCAATATTGTTGTATTAATTATATCTACACTTATCTACTGTATGTATCATATTCCGGAGGATGATGTAGAGAAGGCATACATAAAAGGATATAAATACAAGGGTTACCTTATATATTAAGGAACATTACTTGGGAAGAAAATATACATTTTCACCCCTAAGTGACCAGTTGTTTGGGGCTGAAACAAGAATGATGAATAAGGTGATGGAAGTTATGGTCCACAAAAGTTCACGGAGGGCAGCTATGAAATTACAATTACTGATCCTCGCATGTTTTTCGAGTATGCTAGCCAACCAATAGGCAGCACCAGAACAGTACATGTACTATGTACTCTAAGAGGTTGCATTTTTAAGTTAAATAATATGGGAGGAAAAAATTGTAAAAACAAATGCAATTATATAATCATGATGTTCCATGTTAAATGTGACAACTGGAAATATAAAATTATAATAATGCGTTATAGTAGCAATGTGAAAAGAAGAAGAAAAGATATCAATGATAAACATAGGGCTAGATGAAATGACACTGTGTGGGAAAGCAGTAGCCTGACAACAAAAAAATATGACTACTTGACCTAACCCGGCTAGAATGAGTTTCCTCACATCTGTTTCCAAACCAATGTGAATTTTTCATATATATATATATATATATATATATATATATATATACACACAACATAAAAACTGAGGAATGGAAACTGAGTGAATTAAACTTTACAGAAGAAGACAAGAGATACTTGGAATCACTTTTCAAATTTCTAGTTGGATAAGTAAAAGTCACCCTATTAAATCATGGAAGAGAGGTAAGGCTGTACTAAGATAAGAATAAATAAGTAGAATAAGTATATGTTGTCAAAATGATCAGAGCAGATAGTTATTATCACAATGAAGTTTATTCGACAAGGGGAAGAGTTTTGCTACTTCAACCCTCCTGTGCATTATAATTGACTATCCCTGACAAGTTTCTCTTTCAAGAAGAGCTGAGCTGGCCCTGGAAAATGCTTAGTTCAATCAATGAGATGATTCTGAAGATCTCTTACTGATGTATTATACAGGGCCAACCAAGCACTTCTTTTAGGAAAGCTTGCTGGTGTTGGTAATTCATTATACATAGTAAAACGGTAAGGTAAAATGACTACACTCCCACTTTGGTGAATAAACCCCTTTATCACATGTTTTGTGTCTGTGTATTTCTGTTAATTTGCATCCAACAATAATCACTTGCAAGTGTCTTCTCTAAGGATGCTTATTTACTTTGCTTTAGTTGTGTATTTTAAATTTAATGAAAGCTCAAAATGTTCACTGACCATTCTTCCAGAAATATACCTTTTTCAGCAATTCTAAAACAATATTAACTACTTAATATTTCCGGCTACCTTCGTAAATCTGCATGTAACAATGTAAAAGCACTGGTTTCCATTACGAACATATTTTTAGCTTACACATGTATTTCAAAATTAAGAAAAGTGTATTAGTAAGAAAAGTAATTAAAACTTTTGGAAGGAAGAAGCTAGAGAGAAGCTAGAGAGTCCCTGTGAAGATGTTTCAGCAATATATTTAAACAGCATGTTTAAGGATCAGACTGAAGACCTAGTAGTGGTTTGAAAAATTGGTTTGAAGGAATAAGCACTCATGAATAATACATTTAAATGACCAAAGTATTTTTTAAATTGCATTAAATGAGAGCAGGGGCATATTTACCTTTATGCCCTCCGTGGCTCCCGCTGTGGAGCTCTAGTTTATGAAGTCATTCTGGTGTACTGTGTCTTAAAGGCTTTTAATGCAGTCTATAGGGGCTGTGGTGGTTCCCTACAGTCCTAAATAGTGTAATTTTTTTAACCTTGTACAGCACTGCGGAATCTGTTGGCGCTTTATAAATAACGTATAATAATAATAATAATAAATAAAAGAGATCTCCCTTTTAAGTGGATCGTTAAGCAGCAGCACACCAAGAGGATCTACTGGACCTCTTGTCCTAGGCGGCCAGAATATGTTGCTGAATTAGAGGTTGTAGAGTTAAAATTAAAATCTACTTTATAATACCTAAAATAAACTACCGCTTCTCTACCTAGATATAATTGATTAATAATTCTGTATATGCAAGCAAACATTATTTGTTAATCTCATATAGAACATATTATTGCAAGGGTTTCACCATGCCAGTAAGTAAACCTTTAAATACATTCATTTTAAATGTATTTCAACGAGTTGCATTATTATTTTTCCATATTTTTCCCATTTTTTGCATACTATTTTTATATAGTGTGCACTTGTTCTGATATAAAAATACACATGTACTCTTTATTTTTCAGCACAGTAAGCCTAAATATTTTTCAGAGAGCCAATAGTTTTGAAATATTTAAATGAGTGACCGATTTTCCAAGGAATTTATATGTGAATATTCTATATTACAATATAAAGTTTGTTTTTCATATTATTTGAAGTAAAAAGGCAGTGGTATTTGCAACAATAATGTATCAACAATATTTGATTTATCATTATTTTGTTATTAACAGATAATTGACATTCATAACATTAATACTGCCTAAAGAGGCACTTGGCTGTGACTGACAGAGCTAGCTTCCTTCACTCCTCCCTCCCTCTCTTTCTCTCCATCCCCTTTTTCTTACTTTCTTTCTTCCCTTCTCCTTGTTCTTCAAACCTTACCAAATATAGTGTGCATTAACTTAATATCGAATATTACAATGTAAAAATAATCATTCTCAACTACTTTAAATTGGAGACATGTGTGATTTATCATAATTTCTGATTGTATGATAATATTTTACATTCATAACAGTAATGCCTAATGCTGCCTAAAAAAGGCACTTGGCTCTTTCTTTCTTCCTCCTTTACTCCCTTTCTTGTTTTCTTCCATTCACCTTCCTTGTTTCCTCTCTTTCTTTTCTCCAAACCTTACCAAATATATTGTGCACAAGATTATCGTCACATCATTTCTTTGATGATCACCTTTGTACTTTCTCTTGAGTTGCACACACTTGTCATTGATGAGATAAATAACAAATGATACAATCTTACTTGTTTTCCGTCAACAATGAACACCTTTGGGATATTAAGGATTCCAGTAACCTTTCTGTATACACTCTTATACAACTTACAAAATTCCTTGTATCTGCCATTGACAGATAACATCCATGACAAATTACACTGACTGTTTCAACAATATAAATAACCATTTCGAGAACCTAAAGGCAAAAGCAATTGAATAATGCTTCCTGTATTATGTTTGATTTGATTAAAAGTAAAATCTAAAAAAAACTGTTGAATAGTGTTAAACTAAATAGCATAGTAGGAGAAATGATCCTAGGCTTGGATTCTTTACCTATTCAAATCAGTAATTTTGGGTCCTGGAAATATGAGTATAAATAGGAACATTTGTGTTTAAATGTGTATGTACTAAATATACATCTATCACATAATTAGTGTTTGGAACAGTAAACAACTATTAAAATTAACCCCTTTGTGACAATGGCTGATTTGATTTTTTTTCCTTCTCACCATATTCTTTAAATTTTAACTGGTGTCCCTTAATATCTAACATACTTACTAATCACAGGTGCATGTTATTTGATTTAGCATAAATATGTGCACTATACTGTTGCCATTTTCTGCTATAAGCTTAAAATTAATTTTTTACAACTGGCCTTTCTGGACACAGAAAACGTTGTTTATTTAAGCTTATGAAAGGTTTTTGCAAATGAAAATCTGGATTTTTTAAATGCTCCAACAGCTTGCTATGTAAAGGTCTTTTTCTGAAATGCACTACAGTTTAACAACTTGAGTCCACGATGTAGAATGTGCAGAGATTATCAAGGACAGGACCGGGAAGCAAGTGAACCATGAGCACCGAGCAAGATTAAATTGGAAAGAGATGTTTGACATCTTTTCCTGATATTTAACTTACAAATGTGTTTCTTGATCCTTATTTTACATTGAAAAATGCAGCAGTCATTTAAAGCAGTACACTACAATATGTTTGGCTAAAAAAGAACATTATATATATATGTATAAAGTCTGTTATCAGCCTGTATTTATGGGAGGGGTCTAACGGGGTTTATACCCTCTTCAACATCCCCTCCTTCAGGATGTTACCTTTGCATTCTTCACGCCCGCACCCAACCTCAGTTCACTCTCTCTGCTCCCCTCAGTTTCTATATTCTCTGTTTCCTATCCCTCTTCCTTCTCCTTCCTATCCTACCTACCTAAGGGGGTGTTTTGGAGGTCTAGGGAACTATCCAGTCCCTAGACTGGGCGTTTTGTGCATGTTTTACATCTTTTCAGACCAACTTTTTGGTCTCAGTATTTCCCAGGAGAAAATCTATAGTTTACTTTCCTAATTTTGTAATACATTTTTGCTATATGCCACCTGTATCCACTTATGGCACAGCTTAACATGCATCCTTTATTGCTGGATCTATATGGGACATTATACTTGACCATGCCCAGCGTATTGTGTTCACCTCATATAAAGAAAACACATAGGAGGCCGTATTCAGTTGGAATGTGTATGGCCACAGCTCTTTATTTTCTTATACACTGTGAAACAACAGCAATTAGATTGTTATTACTTATCAAACACAGCTTGACACTATCCCTGTCAAGCAATACCACCTTGTAAACAGTATTTCACAACAATAAAAATGTAAACACCATTTTAAACTTGTGGTCATAAGACCGTCTTGAAATGATATTGAAATTAAAGGGAAACAAGCCATTGTTACCTATGCCGACATTACTCCCGCCTGCCATAACCCTACACTACCAGGCAGACTGGCATAAATCACATCACATTTCCTAAGGAACCCTGCCCTAGGGGAAAAAAACAATACACCATCGTACTGAGGCATACCACCGCCTAACCATTGAAGAACCATCCCCAAAAATTCCTTAACAGGAACCACACAAAAACGGCCAACCACACAACATAACAATAGCTGACAGGGAGGGTGCGAGGTATGCTGTTAAACATCTGCCGTCCTCAAGTAACGAGAGTGCCAAAGGGGGGGACTTTGTGGTTTTATAATAGTCCACATGGACCACCCCTTCCAGTTCCCCCTTCTCTGCCTCACCTACTCCACATGAGTTAACAGGCTGTTCACATCGGCTCAGTCCGGTCATGTAGCCCCTCTGTTCATTTGGGCCTCTGGGGCTCTCTGTCCCTTTCATTTGTTGGAACGGCTAAACGATTCCAGAAAGAAGACAATTCATAGCACAATTCATACCAATCCCAATTAAGTGCCAAACCAGTTAAGTAATATCTAGTAACAAATGCCTATTGGCATAGCAAAATACAAAAGTCTGGTCCAATGTAGCAGAATGGCTGCAGACAATGCCACGAGAAAAATGATCTGCTTTATTTAGCTAACACTTATCCTAAATGTGAACTGAAGCATGCTGTACCATCTCAGAAAACTGTGCAAAACACTAACACATTTTGGATTTTTCATCTGTTTTGTAATAAACAGACTTTACTAATGAGATAAACTGACAAAACATGAAAGGCCGCAGAACAGAATTGTTTTTCTAGCAAGTACCAACACTTGGCTGTTGTGTTTCTGTTAGATATTAGACTTGGGCACATCCCAGCTGTTCTTCAGCACAAAAAATACATGTAAAGCATTAAATCATTCGGCGGACTTATGAACAGGTGGCAGACAGTTTACGTAGCAGATGCTGCTTTTTGATATTTCTATATAGTCACTCCACATTTTAAACACTATAGTCAATGACTGTTATTTACTTTAGTTATTAGACTCGATTTGGATATAAAAATAGGTCATGGGGTTAATGGATACACCTGCGTGTCTATTTGCATGCCACTTTATTGCTTCTTCGGTCATTTCACATTTGTTATTCGTTTTGTCTTTTTCTTTGCCTTGTCAGGATTCCTGACACTGTTTTAAGTAGACGTTGCTGTATTTGCTACGTATTTCGAGTTTCTATTTCAAATTCAGTGCAGCCTCTGTAGTTAATCATTTTTACAAACAGATAGAAAAGAACTTTAGTCAAATATGGAGGTGGCAACTTCAATTACAGTTCAATAGATGGCTTTGCGTTTCGTCTGTATGGGTATAGGGAATACAGATTAGTTCTGATTTAGTATCCCAAATAATATAAAATAATATGCAATCATTCATTGTTAGGCACAAATTCAGTTTAGGAATTATTGGCCGATAGTATGTATTATTATTTATTATTGCTCAAATGTACAAGTGTTCCCATACTTTTATATTTAAGTAATTTTTTTCATAGTCTAAGTGGCCATTGCAACTGGGCCATTGAGCAGCGTCACACTAAGGTACCCAGTCGGGGAGGACTGCTGCCCAGCTGGACCTATCATTCTAGGCCAGAATACATTGTACTAATTTACTTACCTAGGAGCAGAATCTGTTCAAGGTTCGTACATTAAACCATTTGTTCTGCATCCTTCCTCCTGTCATCATTCAGCATTGTAATTAAAAGTCCAGTGGGTCTCAATGAATATGTGGATAGTATTTTATCCTGTTTCCCTCACCAGTGTAGCTGCCCTTATTATCATATTGATTTGGGCACTCTAATAGGAAAATATGATATGGGAATAATTTACATTTATTAGGACCAATTTATGTTCTGTTATGTTATTGTTATTATTGTTATTATGTACAAGAGACAAGAGACAGGAGCCATGGGCTAGCTGTTGGACAGGGGGGTACTAGTCTCAGCTAGCATTCAATTGGCTGTGAGTTGGTGGGTGGATATAGCTAAACATTGTTTCCTCCGCTTGGAGAAAGAGGAGAAGGACCCAGGGTCAAATCCAGAGACTCCTGATGTTTCATTTTCTCCTCTTTTGGGTCAATATTAATGCATCAGTTATTGTTTTTGAATTCCTTAGGTTTGTTCTTAAGTAATAATATTGGTACATTCATTAAAGCAGGGGTTTGTAGGGGAGTTTCCACTTTTCAATATTTTTTTCAATAATGGTAGACATAATCTATTGGCTTATTATATTTTTTTCCTTGTCAAGTTGAAAAAAGAATTTTCCATGGGGGTTTACCTTTAATAAGACATGAAAGTCCACCATGGGAGCATGTAATATATATAGTCCACACAATGGAAACCAAAGTAAAGTTTAAGTAAGAGGTTTAGATATATATATAGCAATCCAGTTTATATATTAAATACTGATGATATGTTTGTTTTTCTTTGGGTTCTCATAAATTCATAGTGCAGATTAGCAAAAAGCACCTCTGTGTTTACAGACCATTATTAAATTTAAAATCTGTACATGAAAGAAGCAAAATGCGGTATTGATTTTTTATAAATTGCTATTCCATGAAAAGCAGCGAACAATATGGCTTTTATCCCCAAACAATAGCCTCAAAAGAGAAATGAGAGCATGCTTGTAAAAAAAAATGGAATACCCCTTTACAGAATCATGTGTAAGATGAAAAAATATATTGGATTAGAACAAATTCTGGCACTAAGAATAGAAAGAATACATTCCGGGAAAAGTAACATCTGAAAAAAGAAAAATGTCCATTTAAACATTGTTAATCTAAAATTCATTTTTTAGAATAAAAACTGTTAATATCAACATTCTATCCTAAGGGAAAAACCAAAACCTAACCAGCAAATTTACTGAAGTTACTTCCTCAATTTATTGTGATGAAGGTAAATGAATTCTCCCGTTAAATGCATGGGATTTGTTCAGTAAATAAGAGATTTTAACAATCCAATTATGCTTTTTTTCCCCTCACTTTTTATTGCTGCTAAAGAGGTGTGGAAAAAAGCTTACCGGGCAGATGAGAAGTTATAAATGGGACCTTGATTGGCGGCAAAGTCAGCATATGGTATGGTGGAACAGATGCTGAGGATAGTCTGTGCGATGTTTCTGAGTCTATTCCCATTAATACAGCTGGAGGTGCAGCCACTGCACCAGTGATGGATACAGCCTGGGTGCCGCTAGCTGGTTTCATTCCACTCTGGCAATTTCCTGCAAAATCACAATAAATATTAGATAAAATAACAGATCATCTCCTTTTCTTAAATGATTTTATTTGGAGAAATTGCTTTTGTTTCTCAAGGATCCATAACAAACATTATAAGGAACAGTAAGCATAAATCATCACCCCAACCTCTCCAAGCCACCTATTCATAGGGGCCACTGGGTATTAATAAGGATGCACTGTGTAAGGGACAGATTCAATGTACACTTCTGCTAGCACTTCAGTTTAGCAGTTGTTGCTGAATTTCGTAGTTGTTACGCTGCCCGTAGGCACACATGGGAGTGTTTCTCATTTACAGCAAAGCCGGTAGGAGACACATTTGCATCCGTAGTGGTTGAAGCAAAGTTGGCCAAGAAGAAGGGAAACATTTGAGCAAAGGACTGCTCTGAAGAGCTTACAATAACCTGCTTTTCCACCTAACGCAAATCCAGAGAGCTCCATATATGCATTGAGCTGAGCATCGAGTTATCCTGATCATAAGACAAAGCCAGTGGCTAAATATGAATTTACAGTACATAAAAATGGATAGTCTGAACTATCTTTACATTGTCTGCCACCATTTCATTTTTGGTTATATGGTACTAACCTATTATTGCCCGCTTTTGCATCACATGACAGTTAATCATTCCCTAACAAATCACAAATAAGGCAATGTTTCTGGCAACATGTTGGGCATTCAACTATACAATACTAGCAACTGTATCTGTAATGTTGATTTTAGTTGTAAAAGCATTATATTTAGTAGGTGGGACCACTCAAGTAAGTTTATACAAAGATTGCTCAGGATCAAGATAAATCAGGTTGAATTTATGCTATAAATAACATTTGAGTTTTAGTACATGGCTTGTGTAGGCACAATCTGAAATTCATGTGAGGATTTTTAATTAGCTAGTGTTCATAAAACTTGGCAGCAGATACAGACAGCAAACATATGGATTTTCAGCAAATCATTCCTTTGGATTCGTTACATCAAACAACAGCTCTATAGCCTTACTCTATTAAAAAATTGCTGTAGTGGCGCTTAGTGGAACATATGTCTGTATCAGTAAGTCCTGGACAGTTCTGCATGGCCACGCAGACCAATCTTGGAAACCCTGCCACAAATTGACATAAAAACTGCTAATCAAATCCATTGGAAACTACTGGGAGGCTAATGTAGGTCAATGGCGCTATCATAGTGGGTGACTGTGCTGATTTCTATATCCTGGCAAGCATTTCTCTAACAGAGTGTGAACATTATTAAATGAAACAATTTACATATATTATCTAAAGAACACATTTTAAATGATATTGGCAGAAATGTATACACAAATCCTTCTTATAAATATGCACGTTAATTTAAATGAATTTTTCTATACATCGGAAACATATTGCATTTTTTTTTTGCAATATATTAAAGAAATCCAACTAGTCTGGCTTGTAACTGAATAGATATGCCATTTTGCCATTGGCCAGTAAAATAAATCAGTGAAACTCAAAAGAATTACATAATATCAGTATATTAATTAGTCTGCAGAGAAACAAAATAAATAAAAGGGAGAAATACCAGGAAAAAAAAAATGTATTATAATGTAACGTATTATACTGTTATAAATTATAATACCTTTATATATATATATATATATATATATATATGTGTGTGTGTGTTGTTTTAGTCGGTGTGTGTTGTTGGATAGCGTATGCATGTATATAAGAGTGTGGTTTTAGCATGTGTGTGCGTATGGTGTTATGTGTGTTACTGTATGGCACTGGCATAAGCATGAGTGTGTATATCCGTATGTATTGTTACAGTGTGTATATATTGGTGTATGCTGTTAGAATGCCTGTGAGTAAGTGTTAACATATGTGTGTGTTACTATAAGATGTTAATGTTTGTGAGCAAATGATGTTAGCATGTGTGTATCTGTTACGGTATGGTGTTATAGTATGTAAGTGTATGGGTTAGCATGTGTGTGTGGGTGTCAGCATATGATGTTGTTGCGCGTTTGTATGTTGGCATATGGTGTTGGGTGTCAAGGGTGAGCCTAGGGTTAGTGGCGCCTGAAAGGGGAGAGGAGGAGCAGGAGAAAGAATGTGTGTGTATGTAAATGGGTGGGACAGTGGTATGAGGATGGGATCGGATAAAATTCCATGGTATATACCATACTTAAAGAAGTCTTACTTTTGCTGGTAGAACCTACTGTTTTATGTGCAGATAAATCAAAGCATAGTGCAACCAGGGAAATAAAAACACAGACAACAGCACACTAAGCCAGAGAAAACAAATTAAAAGTATGTATTGTAGTTCAGTCTTACTTAAGCTATTTTCACTACAAGAATCAGGGTTGCTGTATTGTCCATAAAACAAGAGAATTCTCTTCTTACATCCTTAGAGAAAACCTAATGTACACAATGGATAATCAATAAGAAATAGTGACACAAATAGAATAAGGCAACTTGTGCAGTATTACTAAATCCATTGTGTGTATGATTCTCAATGAAACCAAAATATCAAACCAAAACAGAAATATCTGTTTTGTATGAGACAGCATAAAATAGCTATAGCTTTATGAATTTTTAGTATTTCCAAACATTTTAGCCAAGGAACATCCAGTATGTTTAGCTATCTTAAAGACAGAGAATGGTGTAAGGGATATTATTAAGCATTGCAGTGTGAATATAATTTAAGAGAAGGGAGTTCTATCTAAAAGAAAATGTTTATGAGACAAAGTAGCCTTATCACTATGGCAGCAAATGGTCTGGCGATCATAACACGACCCAGGCACTTTAAAGCCAGTGGCCTCCTGATGATAACTGCCGCGACAATACTATATTTTATGTTCTTTTTTTATAATCTGGAGAGTCAGATGGGTGGTGTGCCACATGGCCAGTCCAGGCCTATCTAGGTGCACCCAAATATTTTTCCTCCATAGATAACTATTTAATGAGCACATAGTATTACAGTTGAAGACAATAAACTGTGGCAAGCTAGGGTAGGTGCCATGGATGCACATCCCTCAGACACCTGGTGTTGGTGAGTGTATATGTAAGTATATGGTGGTAGAGTGAGTATGTGTGCTGGTGAAAACATATTAGTGCAGTATGTGTCAGCAAATGATGTTAGAGTGGATCCGTATTTCAATATATGGTGATAGCATGATTGTAAGTGTTAATATTTGGTGTCAGCATGTTTGTACGTCAGTGTATGGTGTTAGAGTATCAGTGATGAGCCTAGGGTTAGCTTTGCAAGAAACAAGATTAAGTGTATAATGTTAGAGTAAGTTTGTGTGTTAGCATGTTCTTTAGTTATGGAGGGTGCCAAAGAAATACTGCACAAAGGTGCCACCAACCTTAGGCTCACCCTTGGCAATAAATCAGCTGCCTAGGAGCTCCAATTATTTACTGGAACAATTGGGGAAACCCATGTAAGTACCATAAAACAATAAACAACAATTGATATGTGTTGTCATCTTGGCTTGTGTATGAAAATCGTCAGTGTTAATGTTAGTTTATATATCTCTTTGGGGCCCCTGAAAACACAGAACTCTTCCTGAAGTATAGCATTCATGAAGTATAGCATTCAATAATGCAGTTCCCAGCTGTGGTACTCAGAAGACATAGGGATGCCAAGTGCTGTATCCTGGTCTCCCCTTTGATGGTAGAAATGTGCTTATCTGGCTTTTCACTTACAGATACAATGTAACAGTGCTTACACAGGCACTCTTATATGCATTTGAAATTTGGGGAGCAGACAGACTCCCCTCTATTAATGAACCGGATGAAATGAAGCTAACAATAACTAAAGCTTGCAAGACAACTAACTCAGCATTAACCTATCCCTTTTTAGTCTCTTTCAGTGTGTTTTTTAATCACTTTAATGCTGGAATTTCAAACCTTATATATTTGTAGTTTACAACTCCAATTCAGAAGTGTAACTTTATTATGTGTATGTAGTTAATCCCTTCAATTCACATTCTGAGTGTGATGTCACAATGTCAGCAATTGCCAAATTGATGGGTGGGTGCATAGCTGTGATGCTGGGTAGTGGAACACTGTTACTAATATGCTATGTTGACGCCAGTTTTTGTTTTTCAATTGGCTACCGTAGAGATGAGGTATAGGGGGATGAGGACTCATGTAGAGGGGAGATGTGGTATGGGGGGACCCATGTGAAGGAAAGATGCCAGGACTTACTCTGAACTGGGAAGCTACACAATCACGCCCTCTTCTCTCAACCTCTGCATGGTGGTTTGGGGGTTAATAAACTTAATCTGGGGAATCTGAAAAGTTTTTAAGATGTTTTAACCTCTCTCATATAGGCAGCAGGTGAGTGGCAGGTATGGACAAAGAAGGGTATGTGCATACATAAGGGCATTATACTCTCTTGAACCAGTGGTCCTATGTGGTTGGAGGAGGGTTTTATCTAAAACTCTAAAAAAACAGATAAGAACTGTTAAGATAATCATATCTGCCTGCTTCTATGCAAACTATTATTAGTCCTTGGCCTCAACTTAGATTAAGGATAATCATATAGCTAGCCCATGCATATTTAAACTCTCTCACTGTATTAGCCTCTGCCACTTCTGCTGACAGGCTCTTTCACTTAGCTACCATTATTGTTGTATTATGTCCTAGGCTACCTAAGGCTTCAGGTCCATGCCCCTCTGCTGCATAATAGGAAGCCAATTGCCTTTTTGGACAGTCAGGCTTCATGTAACATAGCTGTTAAGTAGGCCAGTTAAAATGAAAATTACTGATCTCCCCAACAGGCCCATTAACACTATGGATGACTCCTCAGCTTACTTCTACAAGCATGACACATCTTTAAAAGGTGGAGCACCAGCATATGACATCATATCCCGACACTAGGCATAAAAGACTGCTGCTCCGAATGGGACAATAACTACAACACTGCCCCTTAGTATTATTTTGTTTTAACAATTGGCACATAATGTTAAATATATCAAATACACCCAAAAATGCTTTAATCTGAGTTCTTTGTGCTTGCTTATTTATAAATATTGTTTAAATGTTTTAAGTGTATGACAATGAACTTTTATTTTTCTGCTTTTTTTGGTTGTCATGATTCACCTATTGATGAACCTGGATGAAGGGACACAAGAAGTGGTCACTACTAGCCCTGATTAATTTAGAAGCTCCAATCCGCTCTCTTGCCCCCCTCCTATCTCTCCTGTTAATATTGTCTCTGCAGCTTCACAGAGAGATCAGAGGAGACCAGACAAAGGCTGAAGAAGGTGAGTAATCAAGAGGAGGCAGATACAAAGCAGGGGGAGAGTGCAAGAGGCACAGACAGGACTGGACGAGAGGACAGATGGCACAGGAGACTCATTTTTAGGCAACACATTTCAGAATAAAAAAAGCCCTCCAAATGTCTTCCAGACTGAAACTGCAAGAAACAAGATTTGTGGTCTAAAAACGAATGAGCCAAAAACAAAACAAAAAATTCATCCAAAATGAGTTTGGGCCTCATGCACAAGTCAGATATATATGGATTTTAGATCTCTGTTAAGATACTTACCCTCCCTAACTTTATACATTGACCCAAAACTCTTTGTGGTTGTTGTAGGGAACCTTGCACTGTTCTCCATAATTTCAATTTAGATTTTTTCTTGATTGACCCATGCCCTCCTCTTCAGATACATATTTTGATACTTTATAGTTTTGATATCATGCCTTGTTAGGGGTCAAGTTTAAGAACACAGTATAGTGTTATATCTTGTAAACAGTATTTACAAGATATAACAAAAATTGCTTTTGATTTGTATAAGCCATAAACAGTATGATGTAGTAATAAAAACAAGTTCATGTAAAATATTACAGTTAAGCTAATCACCCCATACTTTGCACAAACCTGTCATTCGTTGAGGGGTCAGGATAACTGTGTGAAGACATCTGGAGGCAGTGGAGGGTCTTGATATAGCTGTGGTCACTTGACCTGTTCTGCAGTTAAGTTTGTCAGGTCCCTGAAATAACACTATTTCCTCAGTAGGATGGTTCCAGGAAGATTCCAGAGCAAAGGAATTATTAAGGAAAATCTGCACAATAAAAAACCAAAAAGCATTTTTTAAATAAAATATTATTTTTTAGGCGCAATGGGGAGTCAAGTCATTCATACTACACACCAATCTGCTACTAAAAAGGTTGAATGATATATTTAAATTGCATTCAGGATAAACCATTATGTTTAATTTGAAAATATGTAATTATTGTAAGTGGATTATGTTGGCAAAGATAAAGATTATTTAAAAGCCTATGTATTAAGCAAGGGATTTAGCATCCTAAGGATTTACTCATTCATGCCTTTAAATCAAGCCAACACATTGCATTGTCAATGTCAATTATTTATGTTTTGATTATAGGTTTAGATGCAAATATGCCTTTTCTGCGATAAATTGAGTCCAGAAAACCGTCTGGAAACCTGTTTAAAGTGATAGCATTCCGAATATAGTTTGCTATTATCTAGCAGCACCACATTTGAATGACATAGCAAATCAATTAAATATATCTCCAACATAGCGATTCAGTTGTGATACAATACTGCTATGATGTTGTGCTATAATGAATCTCTGTTGCTGCTGAAAACATGTTATTTTTATACTGCCAAAACCCAACATGTTAGTTTGACTTTGCCTGTAACTGGGCTCAGATGGGGTAGCTTTTTATAATAGTTTTTAAACTATTGTCCCCATGCAGTGTTTATGCCCAATCATATTGCCATTGCTGTTACAGAACAAAAGATAACCTTGAAGAGTACAAAATGCTTTCTAACTATAAGCTTTTAGACCCATTTAGACAGCATGCTGTGCCTCTTTTCCTGAGAATACTGATCAACCAAGAGGAGCTTTCTCTTTTGTGATTTTCTTTTAATATAGCAGAGTTAGCAACTCCAAGTGAGCTTGGACAGATCCACACCTACAATATGCTTTAAGAAAGGGAGCACCACATTTGTCTGCAAGCAACACAGGACATATAGTAGTAATAGTAAAGCATTCTAAATAAGCCCACTGGCAGGGCTGACGGGTACGGAGGCCCACTGAGTGGGCTGACGGCAGGAAGCCCACTGGCAGGGCTGACGGGTACGGAGGCCCACTGGCAGGGCAGGCGGTTAGCTCAGGTACAGGCAGGTAAGCTCAGGTACAAGACATGGGTAGCTCAGGTAAAGGCGGGTAGCTCAGGTACAGGCGGGTAGCTCAGGTACAGGCGGGTAGCTCAGGTGCAGGCGGGTAGCTCACGGTGCAGGCGGGTAGCTCACGGTACAGGCGGGTAGCTCACGGTACAGGCGGGTAGCTCACGGTACAGGCGGGTAGCTCACGGTACAGGCGGGTAGCTCACGGCACAGGCGGGTAGCTCACGGCACAGGCGGGTAGCTCACGGTACAGGGCCAAAGCAGAGCAGTCCATGCACTTCAATGCAAAGGCCCTGACTACAGGTTAATAAAGGCAGGTACCACTCAGGTGATCAGACCCAGCTGACCTGGTAATCTGATCCTGAGCACTGCAGAGAGAGGGAGAGGGTGGCCACTAGTGGTAACAGCCGGACAGAACGCAAAAATCATCATGCATGGTCCGGGCTAGCAGGGTGGAATCCTGACAATACCATTATATCAGACAGCTGAAAAGTTTGACTCAACTGTAAATCTCCTCTTTTGACCATTAACTAAGCAAGGCTTTAGAAACTGGCCAACACTAGTTCACTTAGCTTTTCATTATGAAAATATATAGATCATAATATTAAAGCAATTATTTGCTTACCCTCGGTTTTACATATCGGGACATGTGAATTAATTATGACACAGTGCAATGTGTCATGTGTTGTTGTTGATCTGAGGTTATATTTACTTCATTTTTAGACCAGACGATTGTTATTATGTCCTGATATGTAAAACCATAGAATTTAAAGAGGGTGTTCTTTCTTTTTCACACAAGTGTGTCTGCCCTGGAAAATCAAAAGCTAAGGTGCTTATTATCAACTCAATCTGTTTTGCTTGCAAATATACTTTTTGGTTTTTATTTGGTGGTAAAACTTTAAGTTATAAAAATAATTAGGATTCACACTAAAATGCTAATTAAAATGTACCTTGCAATTAGGTATCTTCTTTCCAACCCAACATTTTCCTGCAGGAGGGATCGTGGATGTATAAACATTTGGAAATAGAGGAATTAGTTCAACATTTGAAGATGGTGTAAATCCAAATGCGGGAGAATGAGCTCCAACCCACTGAAAGAAGAAAATAATCCAAGGTTAAACGGTGCAAAGCACATCAGTTTTCCCAAATAATACTTTAGGCAGTTCAGTAAATGGAATAATCCAATGAAGAAATGTTTACAGATTTCTTTCTGCTTTTATGGTTATCATTATTGCACAGGGGCTACAATGGAAACGTTTTTTACTAGCTCCCATAGATACTCCAGGTACTATGACCCTAGCATGAGCTTGACAGTCAAGCTGAAAAAGGCAAACCTGGGCTGACAAAGACAAAGCTGCCCGCTATAGCACTGGAAAAAGATGTTCAAGGTTAACCAGAGGGTCAAGCCTCTATGGAACCTACTTTAACTTCAATGCTTACACATAAACAGTCTCTAGTTGTTCAGAGTGTGACCCACTCCTCGAAGACCCTTTGTTACTAAAAGGACTGCTTAGCTAAACAGTGTACCCCTTTAATTTGGAGCTCTCATTCACTGATTACTTTTACTAAATTTAAACGATATTTGCATTATAGTAGTAAAACTTCAAGATCATAAAGCATCCAACTTACCTGCAAGTGTTTTAGGGGTCTAGAGTTGCTTGGCACAAACTTTAGGGACAGTAATTTTTCTGCTATTGGTGAATTAAACTATATTTACTACTGATGAGTAGAGTTGTGGCTTAAACTGACTTCACCATGCTTAACAAAGAGCCATCCCTGGCAGGTTGCTCCTCTAGGAAAATAAGGCTTTCCCTGTATAACATGTCAAGTGATTTTTTTTTACTTTACATTTCTTATATTTTGCACTATGCAGTATGCAGGACTAATCAATCCCTTCTTGTAGGAGAAGCTCGCTTGGTTTGAATTTCCTAATCTATTGTGTCATTTACTGGAAACCACAATGTCCTACAGACTCCAACTTCAGTAGATCATCCCTATAACAAAAACGAGGTGTCTACTCCTTTACATTCAATTTTAAAAATTAACTAAACACAGCAGATCTGATAATCATCTTTAAAATGGTTTTCTATAGCAGAAGTGGTCATTTGTGAAAATAGAGTATTGTAGAAAAACTAAAAAACTAGAATTTATTTAAGCTTGAAAATGTCCTTCCTTGACAAATATATCATGCTTTTATACTTTTTCTCCTTCTGGATTAGTGAATAGAGTTATTTAGAAAGGTTAAACTTTATGGGTTTTTTTTACGTATTAATGTGCCAGATGGTGAACAATACAATGCTTTGCATACCCCTCTGGCACTAAATGTGCTGAACTTCATTAAATTTTTAACGAGAGGCATCTTCATTTGTGAGCAATTTTAAAAAAAGAATGTACACATATTCAATGTATAAGGGGGGGGTAACAAAGCCAAAGTTATTTACAGGTGCTAAAGTAGTAGTTATGCATCTCTCGTCTGTTAATTGCCAGTAAGTAAGAAGAGTAAAGACCTGTGTATCTATAGCTGGGATGCATATAACATAAATAAAATGGATGATGTCAAATCAAAAAAATATTAACATTGGGTTTTAAAAAGGTAAACCTCACGGAGTCTAGCAGCATACTGCGATTTATCAATCTCATCAATTTACATCAGAGGCCTTGAGGATGGAGGATGGAAGCTGGGCATCCATTACAATCTTTAGGTCCAGTATCAATTGAGTCCCCACACTATGATAGCTCATAATGACATTCCCCGTGTTAAAAAAGCCCATTCACTTTTTTCCCAGGGACCGTACATTAAAGTCAGCCCCAAGATACAATGAAACATTACGTAAGGTAGTGGCCAGTGCAGGACTGTAAGGCCCTAAGGACCTCTCTCGACATCCTAGGCCTCACACCACTGTACCGGCTGTACCCCTCTGCTAGCGTCCCTGTATAGAGACAGGGTCATATTCCAGAGAGGAGTATTTTAGGGCATTTGCTGGATGTTTGCTGGATATAATCATATTATGTAATCTGTGTTTACACATTTATTGTTCATGAATGGCATTTCTACACTTTCACATAACATTACATTTTACAATTTCATCTTTAATCACAGCTTTTGGAGCTTGTAATTGCTTGCAGGCAGTCTTTTGGAAGGATTCCATGGGTTAATGGACTTTTAACCATTTGTATTAAAGTATATCTGTGAGATTTCCTGTAGTTGTTTTCATTATTATTCTGCATCAATTACAGTATCTGTTACTTACTTCTAGACGTGCCTTTTGTGGGTCTAAAACCAGAATGAAGATTGTAATTTATTGTATGTTATATTCAATTGAATGAGAAACTCAGTGGTGATTCATAGTTGTATGGCTGTAAATGTAATACAAGATGTGTTATGTTGTCACGTTACTACAAGCTAATATTGAAAAAAGAATAGTAAACCGCACATTGGAAACCATCTGACAGGTTTATTAGTTGGTTCTTGTAAGAGAATCAAGTGGCTAATGTCACTCAATGGATGTTATCACATTGCAAGTCAACCTACAAATGAAGTCAACCTACAAATGTGTCTCCTATTACTGATCTTAAGAGGTTCAGTCTGATTCATGCTTTTTGTGAAGAGTTTTAATAAAAAGAACAAATTATTACTTCAGTTTTGGATCTTCATATTTACTCATCTATATTATCACATGTACAAATGGGGATGTGCAATGAACCACCAAAGCCAAACTACCTGACATAAATACTATGACCTTTAAGGTACAATATCTCCATGGAATATCAACTCTACTTCTTTCATCATCGTTCCTCTTTAAAGAAAATATTTTAATACGTAATCTTACTGAGCCACTCAAGCTGGCCACAGTGTAACAAAGACATTGAAGGGAGACTCCAGCCATCATATGCACTTCAATACACATGATGGCTGAGAGGTCCATTTAAATTTACTTGGTGTCCCCCTTTCTAAAAGCATTTGCCATGTATGTTTGTCTATTTAACACCAGTCTGCTCCAATGCTGGCTCTGCAAACGCTGTGGGTGGGGGTCTATTGAGACCCTCGTGGACATGTGTGGTGAAGCTCCCACTGATTTCATGGAGGAAGAGGGGAGCTGCAGTGCTGCAACTGCAGCTTTTCCCTATGTTTAGTGTTTTTATTTGTTTTGTTTTATAGCCTTTTTAGAAAATGCATATTGTATACTCATAAGGTATATGCATTCTTCTTTATCAGCAGCATTAAACTGTCCCTTTACTTTATGGAGTAATAATTTGCATTCAATATTTAGTAGAACAATAGGAGAAACAGCGTTTATAAACATAATGCAGTGCCTAAAAAGAAAATAAAAATTGTGTGTGGCTTTGTATTTTAATTATTTATTTTGTAAAATGTATATTCTATTGATGTTGAGCTAATAGGATATATTTAGCTATATGAATGCTGTTTATATGAATTAAAGCACATAGCCATCCAAGATGTAGTAATATAGTTGCCTTTATCCACTTTTTCTTCAGCCAGTTCCTTCAGAGCAAGTGTTCAAAGAGCATATTAAGGGTACTAAGTCACATAGGCACAAGGCACATATTAATATCCAATGGGTTACAATAGGAGGGTATTTTTTTTACAAATGGTTATTTCTTCAAGCCATAGTTTGAGGATGAGCTAATGTTTGATGCGTGCTAAAGGGCTAATAGTAAAAGTATTTTGTACAAAAACTGTGGTATATATAGAATAGCTTCCTAGCTTAAGAATCTCAGTCTGATATAACAGCAAATGCCCGTGATTCATCATTTATATGCAAAATACACTTGAGACTAGGTTTTCCGTGGCCGGATAGGCCATTTGGTTCTTTTTGCCAGCACATCTGTTGTATGCTTCTCTAGATTAGGTACTAATAACTAAATCAATTTACCTGGACTGCAGTGCATATTAATATACTGTATACGTGTAATAAATGTATATGTAATAAATAAGATATCCATAAAATCAGTGTTATTTAATGTTGTTTTTTTCTTGTAGAAACACTGCTCCAGTTTTAAGCATTTTATCTCCTTTTTAATCCCTAGCAGACCGAACCCAAATATTGGCTAAACTCTCCCCTGCCGATAGGCATAAGCATATTAGGTAAAATATAAGCTAAATGACATATAGTGTATTTTTGTATGTAAAATGAAAATGTAACAGTACAAGGAAATTGGTAAAACAGTCTGGACCAGTAATAAAAAATGTTTTCTCTAGGAACTGCCATAGAAGCTGACATTGATACCCCTCAAAATACTATCCCATTGCTAAGCCTTTAAATTACCTTCAGATGACTACCCAGATGTGTAATATCACTCATATTACATATGGCCAGTCTAACTAGCATTTAAAAATGTTCTCTGGTGTCCTACCTGGGACTTCGATTAGGGCATACCAGCTATATAATCTGCCACTGGCAGATATAATATATTATAACCACCGTGTACGTGCACACATTAATGGATAGAACAACATAAACTATAAGAACTCAGCAATATACCCTGAAACCCTGAGAGTTCAGGGAAATGCTAATGTCTACTAAATATAACTTTACATTGGTACTCATTTCCGTTAAAGTCTCAACAAAAATATCATGTTAAACAGGATCAATAGGTTTCATATGGTGAAATAATTATATGAAACACTAAAAGGGAATAAGGATAGGACGAATGTTGCTTAAAGTGTTTATTGCTTAAAAAGAAAACAGTTCTCCTTATAATGCTGGCAATGTACCGGCTAATGCTTGTAAAATACTATGAACAATTCTACTGTTAAACTGGACACAACTATGAGAGATTTATAAAACTAAATCATGTTTTTATCACCTTCAGATATATATAAGTACACTAAGTCACATGTACAATTCTAATGAAAACACTAGCTTTTAGCAACGACGCTTGGATGGCGTTTATAAGTTTGCCAACAATAATGGGATCTTTGGACAGCAGGTGCCTCTAGTGGTGGTTTCCTATCATGACACCACACTGAAGAGCTCTCATTAAACATGTTGGAAGCATATGTTTTAAGGGAAACCCAGCAATTTTGGAATATATCATAATTTTTCAATACGCGTATAAAAGATTTTGTAGAAATGACTATTGATAAAAAAAAAAAAAAGGAGCTGCTGAGGGAAATATATATATTTTTTTCAGGCTCCACTATGTGGGTATAGTTTAGTGCCAAGATGCAGTATTATTTATTGTGATTATTAGTCCAATATTTTTACTATTTACTATCAATGCAAAGTAACATTAATAATGTAGAAGCAGCTTTCACCTAAATTTCTCTAGGGGATGATGGTGTGTTTAGTGTAGTGGAGTGTATCTGCTGTTTTCTTAAATTGTCACGGTTGTTTCATCTGCAAATTCACTTCATTTGCATTCCGCTGATGTTTTTTTTGTTATTTATTGTATTTTTATGTTTATGATAAGGCTTACATGAAAAACTATGTGGCAATAAATTTCACTTTTTTTTACATAGAAAAGGAAAAATAACCCTTTCAATTAAAGTGGATATTTATTGGAAATTGTTGAACTATGCATTCAGCATAAAACCTTTACCGCAGAAAACATGCGAATATGGTCCAAGAAATAAGTTAATAATTATTTTGCTTTTTAAAGTAAAACATATTGCAAAATATCGGTAAGTAAAATCTCAAAAAGTTCTGTTTGGCTAATTTCTCCCAATTGTGTAAATTTGTTGCAGTCATTGGCACAAGGTTTATCAAAGCTTTGCACACTTAATATAAAATGTTCATAGAGGTCCTATTTTCTTCTACCAAATGTTCATGCACATTTAGACTACGGGAATTTACCTGCCCATTTGCCAGTGGAAACTGATGCCCAGCAGGATCTGATGCAGAGGGCACTGACATCAAAGGTAGGAAGGGGTCGCAGGAAACTTGCCAGGGAGGAACACCCTGTAGCAATGGAGATGGGAGATGAGGACAGGACACAATAAAAGGAGGTGGCACAGCACCTATCCGAAAGACACCAGGTGTATCTGGGATCATACAAATCCAGGGAGGTGGTTCTGCATTCACTGGCCAGAGAATGGGTTGTCGCTTGATTCTTGAGATGGGGAGCATCCTACATCTTATATATCCAACTGCTTAAAGATTTTGCCTCCCACAGAATGGGGCTGGACTGGGGATGCCACCGAGCTCCCCTTTTATCCTACAAGAGAAATCTCCAATAGCGATCGTGCGTCTAACATCCAGATGCCAGTTAACGCAGGAGTGCTGCATGCCGTTCTGCTGTGTCGAGAATAAACTGATGTATGAGACTTCACTGTTCAGTAGCCAGGCAGGCAGTCTCCTCCCTCCCCATCTCACTTAGCAAACCTCTCCCCCTGCTACCCAGCCAGCTTATTATACCTACTGATGTGTCTCTCACATCCCATACAATAAAATCCATCCTGACTAAGTGATATTAAACACATATTCCTTATCGTTTCATTTCTCTTAAATTGCCCAAGTAGGTTAAAAGACTGATTAATTACAAGTTCCTTAATTCATTCTGAAATGTTCTTGTCGCTATAGCTTAAACAAATTTTAATTTCAAATATTGTTTTAAAATATTGTCACTCCAGCTTGCAAAGAAAGAACTTAATTTCTATGATATATGATAGCGGGTAAAGAATTTTAGGAGATTAATTTCATTTCATGTTCTTGGTGATATACTGTGATTTTGTTGGTGTGCCTTGCCATCGGTGTGTCTAAATTGTATATAAAAAGATTAAGATTTGGAAATAGTTATTGTACACGTATAAAAATATTAACACGTATACATATATGCATAAAGGGCACATGTAATGCACAATGAGACATATGTATGATAATAAACCTGGAGCAATTCTGGTGCCAAATGTGCTAAATAGGACATTGCGATGTGTTATAGAACATTGTGTGATCAGGGTAAAATCTGGATTTTATTGGGATTTGCTTTTGATCCTTATAATTGCAGGGCATTGGTGTTATTCTCTGCAGCAGCGTACTATATGCTGTGCAGCTCAGATACATTAAGCAGAAGCAGATTGCAGTGCCAGGAAGCAACACTTCTCACAGAAAATAAAATGTGACCACTAAGCAATATCACTTACTATTGCTTGCAATGTAAAGTGAATCTATTTTCTGGATCTTGCATAGTCAAATTTTATTAAAACATAAGCTTAAGTAGAACGGATTGCATTTATGCTTCAGATAAGTGCTGTATTGTATTGTGCTTCTTCTAATCATGTAAAGAATGCCTGTGCTCCAAGGTGCTAAATGCAAGGCCATGTCACCTTAGCAGGTTTCCACCAGAGCCAGTCTAATATGGGCCTACATGTGTTTTGGATAACAATGTGTTTTGGATAACAATGTGTTTTGGATAACAATGTGTTTTGGATAACAATAACCATACCTTTGCCATGTAATTGGTATACCTAAGAACTCACCAACAAAGACTCCAGAAATCAAAGGTGCTTTTGCTGTCAGTGAGTGCGTTTGCTGTACATGGGTGTGGAAGAAGACATTTTACAGAATTGTTTCTGTATTGATGTTTCAGAGGATTTCAAGGATTTGACTGATCAGTAACATATAATAGAAACATAGAATTAAACAGCAGATAAGAACCGTTCTGCCCATAAAGTCTGGATGACATTGGCATGTGGCTTCTGGATGTTAGGATCAGGTTAGAAAAGGTGGTTCTATTGTGGAGTAGCCAATGCACTTAAGGTGTCAAATGCCCCCAAGAGAAATCTTCTCCATACATTCCACCTGCTGGTATAGAATGACTTCTTGTGGGCAATATTGGTACTGCTTCACATATTACGACACTGGGGAAAAAAAACTCTGCCCAAAGATGAAACATAGTCATGATAAAACACGAATAAGAATTCTATTAAATATCTGTCAACGGTACAATAGATCTATATCTGACTCCCCCAGGGAATTCCAGACTCATCTAATAGTGTCATAACCCTTGGGTATGAATCTTTAAATACACTAGTGGGTCCCTTAAGTATATAGCTGGTGTCACTTGAGCAATCCTTTAAAAAGAGGTCATTGATTTGTTTTTGGTGCTAAAAGGTGATATCTCGCCTACTCACGCTTCTAGCTAAAAATAGTATTACAAGCATGTTTTAATTACCTACTTAATTGTAGATGGTAGTCATGTAACACGATAAGAAGACAAATTATTATCTGTTGTGGGCATGGTAAAATAACACATTTCAGCACCAAAGCATGTTTTAAACCCTGTTTGTAGCTCCTTAAAAGCATTTTAAAGTAAAAACAAAAACTATTCTAAAACAAACTTTTCTGTGATCAGGATTACAGTGTTAAGTACGCCATGGATGCTATAGGAGGGGGGGGGGAGTGATCCATTCTGCTGAATCAGAAATCAGAACATATGGATTAATTTATTTGTTGAAAGTAAGTGAGTGTTTAGGCTGGTTAGTCTGGCTCATGTAAATAAAACCACAGTTCGCCAGAACATTCCTGTTCCTGAGACTTATAGTCCTAGAGGCAGTGACATTTTCCGGTCTATGCCATAAAACATTGTGAGGCAGAAAACCCTCCTGGGAAATCTGACCCCCCCCCCCCCGTGGCACCGCTGCTCAATGGGCCAGTTAAAAGGGAGATCTCTGAGCTCCCCAAAGTGCCCATTTACACCATGGCTTGGCACAGGTGGAGTACCGGGATATGATGGAGAGCTTGGATATGATGGAATGGTGGCAAATGACCCATATCCTGGCTGTCTGCAGAGATGACCGCAGCGGTTGATGGGAAAATTGGGGGCACTTCCCTGGGTCAGGTCTAGACTAGCACCAAGGGTAAATATATCACTAATGGATCATGCTTAGGATCCCTAAAATGTTTTTATTAACCCTCAGCTAAGGGATTTTGTCACACCATGCCCACATTCAGTGCATGTACCAAGATATGTAGTTCATAGTTAATAATAAAAAGGGATAACTTTGCCACTTAATTTTAAAGCATGTTTTCCATTTTTACTATCTACATGGAAACCTAAACAGTTGAGGCAACCAAAATATCTATATTCTAAGGCATTGGTGCTCAAACAGTAGGTCTTCATGATTACAGAACATCATGATAATCTGGAACAGTAACAAGCATCATCACAAACTTGGCACTACCAGGTTGTCCAGTCTTCTCCTGACTTTGTCCATGTTGACATTGTTTGTGCTTTTATTTTTTATTTCTATTGTTTGTGCTGTTATTTTTATTCTTATTGATACAGTCCATCGTATTGATTATTATATATCTGTGTTGTATGTAAAAACACAGTCAATGTCTGGTAGGGGTTCTACAAATGGGAAAAAACATCTGAATAAAAAAAGGATAATATGGATTTATGAGTGATTTTAATGAGCTATTTCCAGGTAATAAAACAACACTAACTGCGTTCACACAGCTTGGTTGCTTGCCAAGGTGTTTTAAGCTGATAAATAAATTATATTTATTTATGTAATTAACTCATTTTTTCGATAGAGAAAATCCTTTGTCAGATGTTTTGCGCGCATATGAAGTGTGGATATGATTTTTCAGTGTGTAATGGTTTATTTTACCTTGAATATACAATACATTTAAAATTATTGTGTTGTTTCTAAAAATTAATATAAAAAAAAGTTTTACTGCATACATTTTATACAGTCCTTGACTGAGTTGATACTTTTATCATTCCTGTAATCAATTATGGCTTCTGTCAGCAATTATGGAAGAAATGAATGCTCTTAGAACCATGATGTTAATACCCAAATCCAATGCCTGTTAAATACCTAATCTGTAATAAATGTGGCTTTAGAAAATTATGTAGAAGAAAGCTGGTTGCAAAAGCCAAGTTACATTTTGGAAGCAGTTTGTCAATAAGCTAAAACCCATAATTAATGGCGTAAAATATTATAGCTAATTTAATGTTTGCCTGATCCCATTCATACCAGTTGTAAGAAATAACAGTTTATCCGTGTATCAGACAAGATGAAGACAATACAGATTCCCTGAGGACCACAACTGTAATATTTGCATATGTATTCAAATTGTGTGATGGTATATATATACCATATCTAGTTCCAGTTGAGAAAGCTGAACTTTAGTAGACACTTAGTGAGTGGTATGGAAGCCAAATGATGCTAAACATCTAAGTGAGCTACAGTAAGTCGGAACAATGTCCTATCTCATTGACTTAACTATGCATGTTAGAACATGCCTGAAAACTTAATTGAACTGGAAGCTCTAGCTAGGTGATTGGCAGGTGTCTGATGATCTATATGTTTCTAAACAACTGTTAAGTGCATGCTTTTCCCTTTCTGATTCTGCTCATGCCATGTCTATCAACATCATAGCCTACTTAGTGGAACCTGGATAAACGTGCGTGTTCAGATTCCTAAGAATTTTACTTTTAACTTCAAATCTGTCAATTTTGTTAATTCATACGAATGTCCGATAATGAAGAGGACGCTAAAAAAAGAAGCAAGCTCAGAATTATTGTTTACGTTTGTTGCTCTCACACACTCATTGTCACGCACATCTTCAATGTCTCCCAACTTTCTCCGCCAACCGTTTTCCATGTGACTGTCTCCTTTTCCACAGCTGTGTTTCTTCTCTTGCCTCTTCTTGTTCTTTTGTCTTCAGTCTTCTTTCCTCTGGCTTTTTTCTTCATCTGCTTCTCGCCAGCATCAGTTCAGTTATCCAGGTACTTCTACAAAAGGGAGGAGCGTCTGTGCACAACAACAGAAAGAGTGGTAGAAAACCACACGTTGAAACGAGAACAATAAAAAGGATGAAATTATAGGCAGCTGCCACGCACAGCAAGGTTGGAGACACAGGAGTCAGGCAGAACACAAGGGAAGCGAAAACCTAGTCAGCAAGCCGAGGTCAGGATACCAGGAATCAGAATCAATGAGAACACCCCAAGGTCAGGATACCAGAGAGTCACCGTAGTCAAGGAGCAAGCCGAGGTCAAACACAAAACACAACAAGAGATAACACGCACTAAAGACAAGCACTATAAACATAGGCGACCGTCAGAGGGCAATGAGTCTTGGAAGCCGGAAGCAAGGGGTGTGGATTTCCATTTATCGCCAAAACGTCACTTCCAAGTGTCAGTATCTGCTGCCATCTTTAGTTTAGCGTAACCTTCCAGTAGAAAGTCATGTAGTTCCGGAGTTGACCACCGCGGGTACCGAAACCAACCTGCTGCAAGGAGGAGGGTCTCCCTGTGGCTGGAGCAGGGAGTGTGGAGTGGAAGGGGGTCTCTCTCCTCCGCAGAGGCTGCTGCTGGAGTGGTCGTGGAGTGGAGGGGGATCTCCCTCTTCTCCGTGGAGGTTGTGGCTGAGGCGGTCCTGGAGTGGAGGAGGGTCTCCCTCTTCTCCACATTGGTACTGCTGGAGCGGTTGTGTGGTGTAGGGGGGTCTCCCCTTTCTTCGTGGCGGTTGCAACGACAGCGAGGAGGAGGGGGTCTCCCCTTCCTTGAGAAGACGTCAAAGAGGAGCGCCCGGATTACAGGTATGTAACAGCAGCAATGAAAAAAGAAGAGAGGAAGTGTTCTTCATAGAATTTTTTTTTTACTATCCATTTGTGTAGCTACATTATGTGCTACAACCTTCTAAATCTAGGTTGGGGACAGAGGGTGTCTTGTCCTTGTTTTTTAGTTAAACTAATGTATGATTCATAAAGTTCTTATTAAATATCACATATTTATAGAAATACAGTATATTATACTTATTTGCTTTGGATTTGTGGATGCAGATATGTCAGCACCTTCGCTTTCCCAAAAATGTTATCAGCACAAAAACTTCAAAAAGAATATCTGGCACAAAAAAATATCACAAAGTCCTGGCATATAATCTTTTCCGGAGTATAACAGGCAAATATCTGTAATATGTAGTTTGATCACATGAAATTTTCTGTAAAAATCAATCGGGATCATATCATCTCACAACAGAAACATGCGAAAATTGTTGCTTTTCACTGAGTTAGATCGTATGTCTTTATGTCCATATGGTATATAATAGCTGGCAGTTTTTTCCTGCTTTGCTAAGTAACAAGCCATATCATAATAGAGCCAAATTGCATCACCGATCACTAAACAGTATTTATCAGCACAGTAAACTGAAATGGAAACAACAATAGTGGATTTAAATTCTTTAGTCTTTGAAACAATGCCTGTAAACCAAAACGGCATTTTTGCCCACTTGGTTTTGGACTAATATATCAGAATTTAGTATACATTATAGTCATACAGCTGAAATTATTTTACAAATATTTTTGATTTCTGGTTATGTAGGTAAAACGTTTTTTTCCACCAGTTCACCAGTTGTTTTTGTCCAAGGGGGCACCAAGTGCGTAACTGTAAAAACTGAAATTCATGATTATTTTTTTATTTTTAGTAGCATATGGTTTATGACAGTACATTTAGAACAACTTAATCATCACATTTTTTTCTCAGAGCTAAAGCTAAAACTTATATAAAAATAAAGATTAATGAACATCTGCGGGCTCTAAATGAATAAAATGAATGTATTAAATCAAGTTATTATCCCTAAAATAAAATTGTATGAAATAATAAAATGATTTCGTTTCTATGTAAGATCTATGAGTGCTTGTTCCAGAATTCATCACCATATCAATTATTATAACCAGATTAGAGCCCTGCGTGGGACGGCTTTTTTAATCCCGCTCCCGCTGATTTTTTGCCCGCTCCTGCAATGTGGGTGTTCCACTCCCGCCCGCTCCCGCCATATTTGTGGCCAATCTCGCCCGCTTCCGCCACATTTGTGGCCAATCATGCCCACCTCTTTACCTGAACTGCAGAGTTCCCGCGCAGTCCCGCAAAGCTGCCTTCTCGCTGCTCCCTCACAGTGTCTCTTCTCTTGCTCCACCCAGGAACAAGGCGGAGTCACGGGAAGTGACGTCACATCACGTGACTCTGTTTTGTTCCTGGGCGGAGCAAGAGAGGAGACACTGTAAGGGAGCAGCGAGAAGGCAGCGTCGCGGGACTGGGTGGGATTACCGGGACCCGCAGGTACAGTGCCTGACTGCCCGCTCCCGCCCGCAGCACCACCCTTAGATCGACTACCCTTAGACACCCCTACTATGAAAATTCCCAGTAAACCATATGTGCAAGGACTGGTTAGGAAGCCAGCTGCCTCCTGTAGATGACCGTGGCCTAAAATATGATCTTCTGCCCTAAACTTGATTATGGCCTTGATTTTCACATTTTAATCTTGATTTCTACGATTTATGTTTTTGGTTATCTCTCCCTTTCTATACTTTTTATATTTAACAACATAACACCTATAATTTATACAGCGCTTTTCTCACAGCGGGACTCAAAGTGCTTTTTAACGCACGCTCTCAGAATTAACCAAATAGGCAGCTGAATAATAGTTGTTATTATTACCCAATGAACGGTATGTATAACATTTGAATAGATATATCTCCGAAATCTACTGTAATAATAATTGTAATAACAGACATATGGAAAATAGGGCCAGTGAGCGTGTACAGTTTTGAATCAGACAAAGCTCCACTGTTCGATTGCATTTTAATGTTCTGTTATTCTCTCTGGCATATTTGTTCTACAAAACATCTGCTGAAGTGAATGGCGAACTTCTAAGAACAATACCAAGCAAAAAAATATGTGCACTTGGGGTTTTTATGCTTTTTTATTTCTTCTTTGGAGGATATAGATTGTATGAATATTAAAAATTGAAAAAAGGGGGACTATGTGAATCTTTAATATTCTTTATGAATGCACATTTGTTGGTATTATTAGTGTGCTCTTTTTAATATCATCATTACACCATTTTATATTACAAATGCATCATATATATATATATATATATATATATATTTATATATATATATTAACCCCTTAAGGACAATGGGTGGTCCCAAAACCCATTGAAAACAATGCATCTGCGGCTAAATGGCCGGTCAAGGCCTGGTAAGGCATAAATTAAAAATTCACAATTTAAAATAAAAACCATGGGATTCCAAACAGAAATGAGAGAATAAGCAGATTAGTACTAGTCGATACTATAGAAGGTTATCCAAGGAGAAACTCCATAGAAACCAAAGGCAGCAGAATTCTCAAATTTCCCATTATCATTATCAATGAAGAAACTGTTGCTGCAAGGATGTAAACCAGATTTACAAGATGCTTTGGTTTTGACATTAATACAGAATGGTGATGTTAAACACATTTAGAAATGTCAGGTATATACATATTCCACTATTTAAGTGTCACAAACGAATGTAACATAATACTTAATAATGTGATGTCTACATATAAATAGAACACATGCCAAATAGGCCAAAAACTATTCGGACAAATGTTTCGGTTTATTTTGGCCCATCCTTATAAATTGCATTCCCTGTCCATTCGGTCTGTCTGAAAATTTGGGGGCATTTTTAATCTAGCAATGAAATTCGTTGCCCAATCTCCGCATTCACTCAAACACTCTCTAACGCTCTCTAGACGTTTCCCTACCTTCTTTGCCAACCACTTCTGCATCTTCATCTTCTATCTTCTCTTCTCTCCTCTCTTTTCTCTTCTATCTTCATTCTGCTATATTCAATCTTCTATCTTTTTTTAACATCTCCGCGTACATAACCTGGTGAGAGCTTCCCCACAGAGTGGCAGTGGCCCCCACTGGGACAGGAGGAGGTCACCAAAAGCACCACAATTTCCCCCTAACTTGAACTCAGGGTAATATGGCAGCACTTCCAGTGAGGTCCTCTCCCTGATCCTTCAAACAAGAGTGTGAGTGAATGTGAGCACACGTATTTCAGATGGAAATTTTGAGCTTATTACTTAGTTTCCGTCTGAGTTATGGGGGTCTGGCCTTGTTTGGTGGCCAAAATTCTGTAAATTTGCAATTTGTACTAATCCACAGGTCTAATAAATAGTATTGTAAGTAGCAGAGACCCAGTACAATAAAACATTCTTGGCACAATCAGAATTTTCATAATTAAACAACTGCAAATAACATCATCTTACTGTTCTCATTTATCTCAGCCCAGAGCAGAGTAGCTATATGTACACTTTGCCTACGTCTTTCCCTGAAGACCACCACTAATTGGTAGGGAAGTAGCTAATTGGAAAAGCACCTGAGTATTTTTTGGAATCTCACTGTAATAAAGCTTTGTGACAATTACATGCGTTTCTGCGAGTTTTAATAAGGTTCTGCCTATGTTTTCCTTCAAGAGGCATTCACATCCATCTGTAAGACTAGACAGCGTAATATAACTTTAGCTCTCACGGCATTATGGCAACTGATTTGCAGAAATTCAGTTTTTCCAATATGCAGAAATGGGAAGATCTGGAATAATTTATAGAAATGTATTAAACATTTAACTTTCAGTCATGGTTCTTGTATTCTTATCTCTCCTTGCTCTAATTGGATTGCACTATTGCTCTCTCATAACTGCTGGCAACTGTGACATCTGCCAGCATTTTCTTAAATAAAATGTTTTAACATTTCTGAAATCCATTTCATAACATTTTGCATATCCTTTTATTATCACATCTCTACTCCAGACACCCCTTCTGAATACAATGAGGCTAACCTATACAAATACAAATTTCAACTGTGTGAATCCTTTGTAGCAAAATATATCATAGTTGGATAATACATGCAGATCTTACTGAGAAACCCATAAAACACTTACTATAAAACCATTTTTCTATTTGGATAACTTCAATAACTGCAAAACCCAGCAAATTGATTGTATCTGTAGTGGAATATTTGACAAAATACAAGACATATTCCCCACCACATCATGACAAATGTTATTTTAAGTTCCTTTTTTTCATTTTATTGCAAGTAATTGCATTTTATTGTTTTCTTAAACTGTTGCACAGTGTCACACTGAACCACATCGCCTGGCACATCTGAAATAAAAAAGGAGTATGGCATTTCATACTCATTAGCATAACTCAATTCATTTATTAAAGCTCTTTAAATGCCTTTCTATCCCTGCCCAATTTAAAAATAGAGAGGTAATCCAGAGAACAGGATACTAAGACGGCTACTCCCGTGATAATTCCACCATGTTTAGTATAACATTTTAGAAATATTACATTCTTAAATATTATATTCTTTAAAGGAATGGAAATACAGTAAACTATTTAATAGTATTTCATGTTCACTGTTGAAGTTCTACAGCTTCAACCTCCAAAATTCTGTGATTTCCAAGTTATAAACAGTTGGAAGTTCTCCAGTGCATTTCAAGGTTGAAGTCATAGAAATGAGTTTCTATTGTGCTATTGCCTTCAAACATTATCGTGTCCTCATATCTATCACTGAAATCAACATGTTTCACACTCCCAATACTTCCACGTTCATCCAAGCCACACTTAAAGAACACTCAACTTAGTAACTAGTAAAATATATACCAAACATTGTAAAAAGCATAAAGTAATGGTACAGAACAGAATATTTTTCTGGCATATAACAATGGCATTTGTTGACCTTTACTATTTAAGAATGAAAAATGCTCTTCCAGGATCAATGATATAATGTGAACGTGAAAATCCTATTAATTAACAGGATTAGCTGTTATTTAGGTTTGTGGTGCATTCTAGCTACCTAATTTAGCATGAACAATTCAAGTTATTATCACACATGGAGTTTTTATGTTGACCTAAATTATACTGAGATACTGCTATATATTAACCAGTTTAACTGGTTATACCTGGTAACCCTTAAAATTGCCTAATTGTAATGTCAACATTCATAAATAAAACAATATGAGTGTAAAATAAATTATACGATTCATTTAAAGGGATACTTAGTATAACCACATGCTAGCCCTACAGATAACAAATATTTTGTCCACATAATACAAAATATCTCTTCACTGTTTAAAGTGTACCAGCAGAACATCTTAATGTCATTAACTATGATAATAATGGATGGCTGCCATTCAGCTAAGAAAATCTTGGTGTCCTTCCAAAGGATAACATCTCTAAAAATCCTTTCAGACTAAATGGAATGGGTGTATTTAAGCCCTTAGAGTGAATTGCTCTCCTAGGTGCTCTTCTGGCTCCAACAGTAATATATATTTGTTGACTTTAATTAAAAAATGTAGATTATCTGATGGTAATTTAATAGTCATGGGTTTGTAAAAGGTGAATATGCAGTCCACTGTACTTCTTTATTTGTTAGGTACTATATATGATGCAAGTTGGTAGGAGAGATTTTGGACATTATTTTAAACATGGAGATACCAAGCAAGGGTAGAAATCATCATATCTCAATTTCTTGTATGTTGTTAAATGTACTAGAAAAGAAGATCCTTTTGAAGGGAGTAGATAAAGGTCTCAGAACATGGATGTGCCACAACATCAATTTGTATTGTATTCTCTGTAGTACATCATGTGACAAGGAAACGGTTAAACCAATTGTACGGTTCTACTATAACTTAGCTTTTCCAACAAAAAAACAAAATATGATATGATACTGCATAATTATTCATTTTATGTAAATAAGGAAGAGAACATTTGCCTTACTGTTCATTAAATACTGAAGTCAAATTCCTCCGGAAGAAAACGGAAACATTCTGTATATTATTCTTTATTCCACATAATTCATAAAATATATGACAGTTATTGCAATAAAATTGATTTTACTATATTTGTTCTGAGAAATGTTTATAATACCAAATTGATACATTATAATGGTATTTGTAACAATATATTGGAAATTCCTTTCTTCCGCCTTAACATTACGTCTTCAACCAGTTTGAAAAAAGAAAATGCTACATGGTGTCACTCAAATGAAAAGATTACAAAATTAAACATTTTACCAAGAACAATTTATGGAGAGTTGTACAAAAACATACATAGAGCTCAACATGTGGTCTGAGCAAGGAAAAATGCTCCAAATATCCCATGACTAACAAGGGCAGCCAAGTCAATTGGAATAAAAATAGATCAAAACCTGTTTTTTTATACTAAACTATATTACGGTATACAGCACCTATGCTCAAGCATGCAACTTTTTCTTTTCCGTTTGGGTGCAACTTATACAATGTGTATAGCATGCATATAACAACTAGCAAATATATACATTTTAACACCTATTGGTTTTGAGCATGTTTGCATGATCTATTTGTTAATTATTTTTTTTTAATGCTATTTATGATCACATATTAAATAAGAATATTCAGTCACGTACCAATGTTTCTCATTTCATTTTTTTCTAGGTAAGATTTGCATGGCTTTGATGGCTTGAAAGATGTATCTGCTTCTTTGGTGGATTCATGTGGTAACAGACACAAAAAGAATTTTCAATAAGGTACCTTCTTTAAAGCAACAGAGAAAGCGCAAAGATGCTGATCATATTGGAAACAGACTGTGGTATGTATATTTTTTATTAAGTCATATACTAAACAAATGATCAGAAATGCTGGATAAAGTAAAAATATAGTTGCATTCGTCTCTTAACAGTTTATCAATCTTATCTTAGCAAACGCTCAAAACATAGGAGTAATATTAAATCTGAAAATCTAATATTAACAGTTACAAAAGAGGTAGTTTTCCTATTAAAATCAAGTTATACTCTTGTTTAGCTCTTTTGACAACATGAAATAATTGCTAAAATGCTAAATGTCAGTGTAACAAATATATTTCATTTGATTTTCCAAAATATTAAAATGATCCTCTCATCAACATTATAATTTGTAGATGTCAAAGGTAAAATTCAGGAATAACATAGGGGATGACAATTTATAAATGCAAGCTAATTTAACCCCTTAATGGCAAGACTGTTTCTATTTCGTCATTCACAAAAACCTGCTAAATAGATTCTACTAATTGTGCTGAGTTTTAGAACTTTGCTTTTTTTCTGCAAGTTATTGAGCAATAATTACAAGTAGCGTTTTGCTATTTCAAAACCATTTTTTCCCGATATTTCGGTCATTCTGCCTCATGTGCTGATTCGGGTATCTTTAAAGCTGGCCAATGCAATTTACCCCATCAAACCATATATTTTTAACTAGATACCCCAGGGTATTTCAAATGCTTGTATTTTAACCCTTTCAATGCACTAATTCTACCATCAGCCTTTTTTTGGTATTTTTTCAGGTGTGTGTGAAAACTTTGTTGGGTTATTTGTGAGGTAAAGGGCCACCTATGTGAGGTGTGTATTTTTGACATTTGGACATCTGGTCAGTCTGTGCCCATGTCCCATATTTGGGAGAGAGTTTTTGTGACAGTGGGGGATTAGTTTGACATGTTACCAATTTTTGTTTATTTTCTTAAATATTTTTTTTAGCATTTTTTTATTTCATTTTACTAAACACATTGTGATTAGTGAGCTGGGTTCCATTGACCATGAAGGTCAAGAGTTCGAGAGTCCTCAGGAGGGCCTTCTGAACTCATTGATCTGACAGTTGGCGCCACCATCTTGTTAAATGATAAAAATAAACTATTAACATGTATATTTTTGAAAACATTCTTACTTTACAGCATCTTTTCACACCTGTCTAAACCTTTTGCACAGTACTGATCATACCTTATTTTCTTTAGTTAAGTAATACTTCCATGCAGTTGAATAACAGTTTGGATGCTGATGTACATATTAAACATATACCTCCAGATAGTAATACTATTTGTGACTTCAGTTATTTCTTTATACTAAATATCTCCTGCTAAATATCATTAGATATTTGGGGACATATTGTAGGATCTCTGTTCTGGAACTCTTTAGAGCATGATATTTTACTGCACTTTTAATGGTCTACTTTACTATGCTAGTTTGTCCATTTCTATCTTATATATTCCGTATAAACAACTGAGACACTATGCCTTTGAAAAAGTGTTATGTGTTGTTCATAATAAGGTTATTGTGCCAACTCATGAAGCATTTGCCCTTGAGATTAAATAAGAGCCCGTATAGTATCTGTATAGTGCCAACTAAACAAACATGTCAAATAAGGTGAAAATAAATATATATAAGTATATATAATATACAATATTAATAGATTTAGATGGTGTTGAGAGAAGACGGCCTTCTAATTTTCCTTATAGCTTTGGGGAATTTCATTACTATCTTAAAGAGTAACTTACTATATTTTTTATAAGGAGCAGTGTAAAAATAAACTGACTATGTAAACAGAATAATATTTTTCTGAGAGTATATAGGTATCATGGGAATTCTTCCAGCGAGAGAAATCTGTAAATCCCAGACTGTTCATTGGAACTCTGGGAGGCATAGCTATTGTAGTTATTGTGTTATGGGTTGCATAATAGAGCTAATTTTAGAGGATATCAAATGTATTGTATTTGTCTAGCATAGACAAAAATTAAAATCTAATGAAGTGTGCTGTTATGTAACCTGTAAGGCTAATAATGATCTTTGCTAGCAGTCACAAGACAAAAGCCAAGCATCACTGATCACCTCTTACCTTGGGTACATATCTGAGTGTTTCTGAATTTAAGGTTCTGAAAATTACATGTTAAAACAAAGAAAAAACTCATAATTCATGGACAACAAAAAAATAAAAAAAATAAACATAGAAACCAAACAGCCATGTGTGTGTACATAAACACATTTACTAAAACCTGGGAATCTTTGTTGGTCCTTGACCTTGTATTGTGTCTAACATATCTTTTAATAATCTTATTATTTCATGAATGCCTACCATATATCCATACCTTGTTTTCTTTCTGCCAAGCCATGCCTGTTGACATCCTTTAGTTCATTATTTTTTTTTCTGTAAACCATGTACCACTTTAAGGGAGCTATCTCACCTTCGTATTTTGGTACGAAGAAGTACGAAGAGAGAGAGAGAGAGTTAGAAAGATTGAGGAAACGCAAGGAATGTCAAATGAAAATTCAGACATTTTTCCTTTGTTGTAATTTGTTTTGTTGAGGCTCCCTCCTTCTTCGTCATCTGTATAACTTCATCCAAAAGAATCTGAATGCACTAGTCTAAAATATATAAACCGATAAGTCATAACATTATGTGCTCCTGCCTCATTTTGTGTAGGTCCCCCTTTTGCTGCCAAAACAGCCCTGACCTGTTGAGGCATGGACTCCAAAAAATCTCTGAAGGTGTGCTGTGGTATCTGGCACCAAGACGTTAGCAGCAGATCCTTTAAATCCTGTAAGTTGAGATGTGGCGCCTCCATGGATGCATCCTGGTGCCATGTGTTCCCCAGGTAAGCGACGCACACACACCCAGCCATCCACGTGATGTTAAAGAAAACATGATTATTCAGACCAGGCCACCTTCTTCCATTGCTCCATGGTCCAGTTCTTATGTTCACATGCCCGTTGTAGGCGCTTTCCACAGAGGACATGGGTCAGCATTGGCACCCAGCAATTTGAGCTACAGCAGCTCATTTGTTGGATTTGACCACATGGGCCAGCCTTAACCTCCCCACATGCATCATTGAGCCTTGGTCGCCGATTACCTTGTTGCGTGTCGCCCACCCATCACAATTGGGCCCTTGTCAAAGTCGCTCGGATCCAGTGGCAGAACTACAGGGGTAGTATTGCAGCATTGTCGTATTGTGATGGGTCCTGTGCCTCTAGGGGGCCTGGGAGGACCCCTTATTCAGGTCTCCTCATACCGATTCAAAATAGTTTAGAAAGGGTCCTTCCGACCTCGAGAAAAACGTGTCAGGTTCAGGTTATGTCACATGACCCGGGGCTACCCGCACAGTATGTATATACTACAGAATACTTCAATACAACCCATGCACAAAACATTGTATTACTGAATGTTTTCGATGCATTGTTATATCTACTATGATCATTATTTAACTATTAGTGGCAGAGAACACATGTTTTTAAACAAGTTAAAACATCTGTAAATAAATTATAATGAAGCCAATAACAGATAAAACAGAACTTAAAACATAAGAGCAGATGCTGAATGTAATTCCAGTTTTTTTTCAGTACACAGAGTAATTAGAAAGATGTATTTTAAAATAACAAACATGTTTCTTTCCAAGGCACTGCATTAGCTTGCTTATTCACAAACTGCCATTGATTGCGGGTCTTATTGATAGCTCAGATGGTTACCTCCAGTTACAAATGACCATACTGCCTTAACATTTTATAAATAAAACAGGCCTTACAGCCTTCACATTCACTGGATATTGTAAATGTTTACTATGCAAAAGAGTCAAAACACTAAAGTACTGTTTTAGATAACTACTCATGTTTTACAAATCTTTTTTCAATGGCACCTGGTGTATAAAAAGGGGACAGGTAAGTAAAGGAGAAGAGGCTAGTAAGCAGGGGTCTATGGAAAAAGATTTGTATCAGGAGACATTGGACAAGACTCCCTAACAGGAGTCATTAGCAGGAAACATGAAACATTTAGCAGGCAAGGTACACTATGGTCACAGTACAGACCAGGTTCATGCAAAGCATTTGGACATGGAGTCACATGTGCTGAAGAACAAGTCAAGCACAAAAACAGGGCCCTAGCAGAGGTCTCAAGCAAAACCGAAAACTTCAGAACTGGAAGCCAGAAGAGACAGGGTATACATAGGCGTTGATAACAAACTTTAAATGAGTATGCCATCAGGAGGGCAAGGAGCTAGTCCAAACTAAATAATAACAAGAAGAGTCAAAGAACAAAGAGGTCAGCATTCGGGTTGCTACGTGGGTGATTGCTCAAACTCCAAAGTCCTGAATTGAACTCCAGCAGATTACAACACCAGCTACTCCATGTTTGTCCTTATTCACGCAGTAAACCTTTTTGTGCATGTCATGAAATCAATTGTCTCTTATTATTGAAATCATATATTGAGTTAATAGAAAGTATTTCCCTAAGGTTATGGATTATACCTCATTTATTTATTATATTTTTGAGAAGTCTTGTGCGTGTTTTACACAAAGCCCGTTGTTTATAAAGTCATAAAACCATGGCTGAAAATCACTCTTGTCTCACATGCTGGAAAGTGGAGCTGATGCAAGTTGAATTCGAACTTAACGAGTCAACTCTATACTTACCAAATCAAACAGTTTAAAAAAAGATTTACAATGAAAAAGAAGAAGAATTTACAATAAACTAAGGGTCCCTGGACTGGGAATGAAGGGCAATTGGGGTATTAGTTGCCTCTAGAGGTTAATTTATTACTACCTACCCCATTATACACCGGAAGAGAAGGTTTGATAATAGCTCCTACCTCTTGGTCGATAAGGAGCCATTTTTTATTAATGTTTACTTATCTATAAATGTGCTGTATATTACAGATACATCTTTTTTTAACTTTACATTTCGAAAGATGCAGCTGAACTGCAAAATCACAAAACTTAAACTTGTATTGATTTGCATGTACTTGCAAACAACTTGTATATTATTGAATACGATTTATTATATATTAGTGAAAAATGTTTTTTTCGGGTGTTAGTATCTAAGCATTTATGTGTAAAGTTGAATTTGGTCAATCAAGTTAATGCCAAACTCTACTGACCACCTGAGTCCTTAGTGAGCACAGTCACAAAACATTCCTTGAACTTAGTTGGATTGTTGACTTATGTTAGGCTGAAGTTAACGTTTTATATGCACTGTAACACATACACACTGAATGTACTGAGAATTAAGTTTCCTATCGCAGCTTTTTTATTATGTACCTTCATTTTCCATGTGCTGAATCATTTTAGAAACGCAAAAAAAAAACACAAATATCCCTTCTTTAGTTGTGCATTGACCTTTAGTTAATCCTGGCTCACTATTTCATTGGAAAACAGAATTTAGCTACGCGTTGGTTCTAAATAATTGAACAGAAAATCCTAATTATATTGGATTAATTCAACAATGTTTAATTAGCCATTATTTGCAGATATTGTAATCTGTTTGTGAAAAGGATTTGTTATGGAAGCATTTTTGTAAAAGTCTTTGTGTTTCTCTTGCAGATTAATGTTATTCATTTTACTATTCTTCTTTCTTGTAGAATATGACGTTAATAAGATTTCCTGATAGTTGTGAGAGTTCCATAGAATGGAATATGGTTTCTGAATTTTAACTTTATTGAGCCAATTTTAAAATATCTTGCTATATACTACAAAGAAAGTCTTAGAAAATAATTTGTATTCTATTCTGTCACTGGTATGAAAATCTCTTAATAAGTTATGTTAATGCTATGCACTGCACCAATATTATGGGCTATTGTTCATTCTTATAAGAAATATTTTCATTTTGCATTATAATATTTGAATATACACCATATGGACAAAAGTATTGGGACACCTAACTATTACACCAACAGTGACTTTGATGACATTGCTGTAAGGACTTACCAGGAGTTGGAGCCCACTTGCACGAGATGGCGAACACCCTTGCAAAATAACACTGCTCAGAGTGACAGTACGGAGAAATCACTTGAGCGGTGAGAGTGTGCACAGGAGCAAAACAGGTACGCGGTACAGACAAGGGATATCCAGAAGCAGAGTCAAAGATAAAGCAGAGGTCAGGGCCAGCAGACAGGGTTCACAAACGGTGTATCAAGGCAGAGGTCAAAGTCCAGGGAATCGGGAACAGAATAACAGCACATCCAGAAGCAAAAATAAACAACCAGATACTGGGCTGGAGATGAGGCTGATCTTTTAAAGCCTGATGACGAGGCCAGGTGAGAGAGGCGGGGGTTTAGTCCATAACAGAATTAGGTGAGGAAACATTAGTGAGTTTAAGTCCAGCCAAGCCTCTTAATGGGGCGGCCACGCCTTGCGGTCTGTGGGACTCTGGGTGATGCCTGACAATTGCATTCTAAATGCATAGACATTAATATGAAGTTGGTCCCCCTTTACAGCTATTACTTCTTCTACTCTTCTGGAAAGAGTATTTTTGCTCATTCATCCAGTAGAGCATCTGTGAGGCCAGGCACTGATGTTGGCTCGCAATCTCCATTCCAGTTCATCCCAAAGGTGTTCAATGGTGTTGAGGTCAGGGCACCGTGCGGGCCAGTCAAATTGTAAAAATGTCTGCTGCAGTCCCTGTAATGTACTGCAGTAGTCACTACAGCTTTTCCAATCCACCCCACAACAGTACACTTTCTGCACTAAAATCATGAGGAGTTTTGCAATTGGGTTTCGTCTGTTTCGTAAGAGGACACCCTGGTTATCGTTGATTCATACAAACGCATGAAACAGGCAACTTTCCTTAAAAATAAAATTTGTACAAAATGAATGCACTAATCTAATATTAATGCTTCACACATCCGTTCAAGGTGGCTCTGTAAAATGTTAAATTCTGGGTCTTATTTTTGGATGCTGACCTACTGTGGCTTAAAGAATAATAGTATTAACTTTCTGTAATCACTTAACATTCATTCACAAAATACATTTGAAGGCAGGATCGAAATTATACTAACCAGAATCTTAATGCATAAAGCTTTCTGGAGCAAGCAGGTTAAATCTTAAGAAAATTGAAATGGAAGTAGTGAGAAATAGAACTATTTATTGAATGGGGCAGGATGGACTACATGTTAACACAAAAGGTCTTTAAATATTCAAGAAGAGTACTCCAGGTACAAAACATTAATGACATTCTACGGCTATTTCATTTCAAGTCTTAATGCAGTTGCCTGAATTATAAAGTAACACACCGCGAGGATCCATCATGCAATGGGCAATTAAATAATCGATTTCTACATGCCATTAACATTGCTGTAGTTTTGATGGTCATAACATTTAAGAAATGTGATTAACATAGATGTTTTTTTATACAATTCAGTGTTTCTGATATAACATTTAGGACATATCTTCTACATTACAAATAGAATTATAATTAACTTAGGAGCATCTGTAGATAACACCACAAAATATAATATCCTTCCGCCACAGAGCGCTATTGATTAATGATAGGATATATATATATAATCATTTTTAGGTTCCCTGTAGATGGTGTCCAGAGAGTCGGCAGAAAGCTCAGTCTCAGAAAACCTTAACCTTATCAGCCTCCACCCCTCAAATAATTTTAAAAAGCACCCAATTTTCTGGGTAAGGACATCAGCCAAAGCTGTATTAACCTATAGTTGGTCATACCTCAGCAGACAAATACCCCTCAACAAATTTCCCATGAGCCCTTGTTCCTGGTGCCATCAATCTCCATAGAACTTGTCTCCCTAAGCTGTCTTCTAGGTGATCACCTAGTGTTGATCGAGAATTTCCACTGTGACTACATAAGAAAGCTGAGAAAAAAACATACCAAAACCTCAGGGGTGGGAGGTTTCAGTGGATCTGACCAGAGTTTCAAGTGAAACAAGGTAAAACCCTACTTTTTGCCATATAAACAACGTAGAGAAACCCTGACTCCCTGCCCAGTCACCAACCCTGATGTGTTTCTTTCTAGTATTCATAACCATTATATCAACTTAAATATTTTGTTAAAAATTATGCCTATATTACCTATACCGATGTTCTCATAAACAGATATCTGGCTATTGTTCATTTATAAATTTTCAGTGATCTTTCTATTAATATATATTTTTTTTTTATACACACCAAAATACTATTTTGTAATGCATGCTGCACACACTTGAGTCTTTTGCAGCTACAAATCTGTCAGCTCCTATTTTTTTCCAGTGGATGTGTTTGGAAGGCTTTTGTGTTGAGAAAGTGTGCAGTTACATAATAGTCCATATCTATTAGGTAGTGTAAAGTCTTGACATGTACTACTGATGTAAGTTGACTATTCATTTATTTTAGTTATTGTTCTTGGTTACAAACGTTAAAAGCATTCTCGCTTGGTTTCTTACGATCCAATACATGTCCTACATTAATTTGGCTTTATGGGAACTACTTGTATACATGAATAGAATATGGGCATCACTACATTTTATTTAGGATTTCTAAGTAATACATCTTCTCTACACACAGAAACAGAAGTTGGAAAGAACAATGTGAAATTGATGCTATGTAGAGGTCCCTCTGTTCTATTGTTGCTGTCCCTCCTCATAGTCCACAGAGATTGACAAGGAGAGATTATTTATTAAAAGTCTGTGAGAATCTAGTCTAGTTGCAAGATACATAATAATGCAGTGTCTCTGAGACTGTCACTGTAATGGAAGGTTGTCAAAACAGTTACATGATATTTGTAGAAATAATAAAAATTTCATGTGGAGGAGAGAAGTAACAGGACTGAATCATTTGGCTTTATCCATTGAAGGAAGAGTTGGCAGGAGAGTTGGTTAAGCTCCTTCACCTCATTATTCATTATGAAAGGCCAACACTGGTCAGTTTCTCCATAAAGAGGAGCCAAGCTGTGGGAGAGGAGACTTTGACGACCTCTCAATGATTTAAATATCCATCATACAGGGGTAGTTCTTTCTGCAGACAAACTACAATGGAGTTAAATATTCATAATTTATAATCAAGTTAAGGAGACGAAACCACAACTCAGCCCAATGGCCGCAGCTACAACGGGGGCCGCGCCTCTAGGGGGTCAGGTGCGGCAGACACACTAACTCTCTATAACACACAGACATTCAAAGTGAGCATTGGGCTATTATTTAAATCCTGTCATTACAGAAGTAAAGTATATATGTCAAATACACATATGTTGTGAAGAACAAGTGCTTAATAACACGTGGCTCATTCATGTTAACCAATTGTATCTTTAAAATTATGCAACATTACATGGCTCATGGCCGATAACTATAGTTAAGATATATATATATATACACCATGAGATATATACCATCTATATACACCATGAGAACTGTTAGTTGTACTTACATAATAACAACAGTATAGTTGGGTGATGTGACCAATACATACACTGATAAAAAGCCATATAACAATGAAACCTAATGAACAAGACATGCATTCAATAGTAAATTTAATAGAGAAAGGGGAAGTGAGCCCAGAAACGTTTGCCCACAAATGAAATATTTCCCAAGCTTTTTCAATATATAAATAGCTTTCAATTCTTCTTTTTTACTTTAATATAACAGAATACTAGAAGGTAATCACTAATACATACAATGATTTAACACAATACTTTTTAGAAAGATATCCTATTGAATCCTTTAGATTCATATTAACCTAGGAGAGACTAATGATAGTGTGGGATAAATGTGTTATTAAATAGTCCACAGGGTTACAGAGTCCACTATGCCCCTAATCCTCGACCCATATAAATGGGGGATTATAGTGTTTTATGAGATCTCCATTTCCTGTCGTGTGGGATGGAGATGGTTAACAGTACTCAATATCTCCTAAGAGAGGAGGCATATGATGCATCAAATGGAAATTTTGGTGACATAAAAGTTGATAAAAGAAAGGTATTCTTGGGCTCTATACCTCCAAAGAGTTGTTTAATTACTTATGTATCCCACATGGTATAAGAGAAGAGGGGAGAGTTATTCACTCCTCCTTGATTATTAAGGGATACTGGGAATCCATGATTATTTTTATTATTTCTTAAACTTTGATCCAATAGAAACACCTTTTTGAAAATAATTGCATTACATGTATTGAAGATGCCATGTAACTCGCATGCCCTTGCTTATAACTCGTAAAATTTAAAGCTCGATACGCTCCCATGTATATTAGTGCATATATGCATTGCTTTGTGAGTATTAGCATGGAATTGAATGAATTTGATTGATTCTTAGAGGATAGACCTATTTGTCAACAGTTGTAGCACCAAGTCCTTCTACGCATTGTAATAATGTAATAGTATACCTTATAAATTTAATTTCAAGAGAACTGTTAAACAAAGTACTTGAGAATAAAGGAAATCAGTGGTTAAGAATTATACTTTGTTACCCTATTGACACACTGCAGTTGCTACGATTGAGCAAATGTATTGATCGGATAGAATTCAAGAATGAATAATAACAGAAAATTGAAAGAAACATATAAATCAGTTTTATTATTTTTACATACTGAAAACTAATCCATGCGCAAACAATGTTTTGATGATAATCATCACCATTTTCCATGTGTAACAAATAAAGAGAATCTATAAAATACAGTATGTCTCTCAAAGCAAGAGAATCGCAAGTTTGTATAATATTATTTTATTTTGAGTTGTTGGCAAATATAAACCTGGCACATTCAGATTATATTTGTCTACAAAGTGGAAGAATTATCTGGGATTTACAATTTCTGGAAGAAGCATACAAGTTATGATATTCTTTTTGAACAACCTTAACAAGCATTTTTGAATATAGCTTTCGTTCAAGTTGGTACCTCTTACTGAGCCAGCATAAGAAAATATATAAAGTTATATGAGCTTTCAGGACCCAAAAGTATACTTAATGTTACATCTCTTTCTATGCTGTCCAATACAAATGTATTAACTTCAACCAAAGCCTCTGTTTCTCTTACTAATACAAATCCTATTACATCTATATCCATTCTTCTTACCCAAAAGGAAGCAAGAGAAGAGGTCAGATTAAAGAGGCACTGTCACATTCAAAATAGTTTTAGCCTTAATACTATATACAATTAATTTATTATGTTTTGTTCCCTTCATTTTTGTCAGAAACACAAAATAATAAGTAAAATATTTGTTGTACCGTGTGTTGGAACTGCATCTTGCTGCCATATTATGTGTTTTAAATGACTCTTCAGCACACATATAATCTTGATCGTCTTGAAATTTGTACATTTGGTACACTAGATAATGGGGTAAGGGTTAGGTAATTCACTGTCAGGTGCAGTAACTTATCCAGCTTACGCCGACTAGGTCTAGGGAAGCAGCAAAAAAAAAGGGAAGGCAGATCCCCCTCTCATGTGATAAAGTCACTTGGTGTCCCGCCAAACCACCAATGGTTACAAGAGAGATTTTTGACCCCCCCCCAAGCAGCCTATTTACATTACCGACACTGAGCCGATTTACCACACCCTCCATAGACTTAATTAAAAGGCGCTTAATAATAATAATAATAAAAATCCGAAGCTACTGGTCAGTTCCCCCACACAGTTTGCCTGTGCCATCTTTGTCACCAAACAGCCTGGCAGATTACTCAGCTTTACCTCTCTTAATATCTAGATTTGTTTTCTGGATTTTGTGTAATTGTGTAATAGATTTGTAGATTAATAGATAATAGATTTGTATCTTCTAATTAATACTGAGTATAAAACTGTTGCCTGTTTAAAAGTAAATAATTTAGCCAAGGCTAAAGTTAACCCAAGTAACATTTGCAATTTCTTCTCTACTTATGTAAACTACATCTCTTAAATGAGTAGTATTTTAATATTTAAAACTTATTTTGTGTAATCTAATTAGTGAAAATACCGTATAAATGTTTTCATGTTTTTAAAACACTCTGTTATTATGAAACCTGTTTTTACATTACATTAGTTTTGGTTTTAATTTTAATAAAAACAAATATATTGAATCTAGTTAGTAAATATAGATTTTAAAAACAGCAATTATTATGAAACATCTTGCTATTTTTCTATGTAACTTTTGGAACTTTTAATCATTCATTTGTTTTATCAAGCAGCATCAGTTACTGTGGTGCATGTATCTTTGTTATTTCTCAATGCATTATAACTTGCTATATACATTGAACAGTGCAGTGTTCTTGAATGGAGAATCCTAAATTATTCCCAATGTACAAACATATTCCTGTATTAGTCTGTAAAATGTTTCAGGAGACAGTACTTAAAATTTTAAGAAATTGTGTAATCTAATGGCTAAAATGGCCCTTTCATTACACATAATAAACATACATACAAATATGACTCACATCATTCAAATTATGTATGCATTTCCTTTCATTTCTCTTTGAAGGATACAATGTGATACTTACTTGCAGATGTCATTTAAGCCAGATCAAGTCACAATTATAAGCATGTGCTTTATTAATGATACAGAAATTTGACTGTACCCAGGTGAATAGATATTCCAGGCAATGTTGTTACAAAAGAAAGAGCAGATCATCTATTGTTGCCTGTGCTTTTATAGACTTACTATTAAGGTCTATCAGGAGTGATTTGGGGAATTAGATGTATTATTACTTCTACTTACCTATTATTTTCTCGAAGTTAGAGTTTCCTATCTGTAGTACTTTAATATCAAGACAGATAGATTATTCTGTTTCACTATCTTCACATATAACAGGGCTTTCTTTCCAACTCTACTTGTTGAATGTAAGTATACAACACTGTTGAAGTACACAATACTGATAAAAGTAACACAATAAAAGTAACATAGACAAAATAACAATTGACAACGTGGCAAGTTTTAAATATTAGCATTACAAGTATCTGCTAAATCTATATTAAATAAGAATATTACAATTAAAGATAACTGTACTATGGATATATCATTAGCACTCTTTTACAGTATATCCTCAATATGGAACACCACTGTTATATTACGTACTCATCCAAATATCACAGTTGTCATCGTGCACAAGATTACTACATAGGGAGCAGTATGGTTTGCATAATGTTAGACATGTTTAAACAATGGTTGGCTGGGTCACAAAGTACCAGAAGTATGTCATTATCTGTTGATTTTGTTAGTTAGGCATTGTGTCACTACTGGAAATATTCACATTGTGTTTACAGTCAAGTTGACTTAACAGCCAATACACAGAGAATTACTATGAATAGTATAGCTACCCCTCTATTCACAGAAACAGAAAGTGTTGGCAGCTATGTTAAAAAGGGATCCAGTGAAACACAACTCAACTTTCCTGGATGAGATGAGTTGACTCCATTAAGCTCAAAAGAAATTCCCAACTTGAGGACCAACTTGACCACAGACCCAAATGACTGACATACACAAACAGACTTGCTAATTAACTCGACTATAAACTTAACATCTGCAACTGGACTGCAGTCAACTCCGTTTTGATTCGAACAGAATGCTACCAGGTAATTAAGAGTTAAATGAGCCAAGCTAGCTTTATAATTTGACTAAGAACTTAAACAATAGGAAACCATATGGAATTGACCTGCATGGCTTGTATCGCTCTTCCCAACGGAATACTACTGTAATATTCCTAATCATTTTACTTCTTTTATAGAAACTGCTAAATCATTAATAAAGTCTGTTGTCTGGCTTTGATTTAATTTTTTAACATACCCACCACATGCAGACAGTTAATAATGCCTTGTACAAGAATCTATTAAAGACATCTGTACTGGGCAGCTGGAGAAGTTAAACAGATAATTACCTCAGCATGTATCATGTTGTGTTTAGTTATTAAGGTGATAAATTAAACTTTACTGGATGACATTGAACATTGTAGATGACACATGAACCAAACGCATACTCCTACAGTGCAATTCTTAATATACAGTGGATATGTGTGTGAATATACAGTATATCTATATATCTATATATCTATATTTATATATAGATATATAGATATATATATAGTATCTCACAAAAGTGAGTACACCCCTCACATTTTTGTAAATATTTTATTATATCTCTTCATGTGACAACACAGAAAAAAATGACACTCTGCTACAATGTAAAGTAGTGAGTGTGTAAACCTTGGCAACAAAAGTGAGTACATATGGACATTTCCACTTAGGGGTGTACTCACTTTTGTTGTCAAGGTTTAGACATTAATGGCTGAGTGTTGAGTTATATTTGAGGGAACAGCAAATGTACACTGTTATACAGGCCGTACACTCACTACTTTACATTGTAGCATAGATTTTTGCCAGCTTCTGATACTTCTTGTAGTACAACTCATAACAAATATGACAGAAATTAATTTGTACTAGTTGTTAAGTGCATTTTCTTTAACAAAGGGTAATTATGTTTGTATAGAATAGAATGATGTGCCTTTCATGCGTGGCCTAATTTTGCAGCCACTGTTACTACTGAATGTGACCTTAAACCTTAACCAAGCATTAAGAATAAAGGATAATAAATGGTAGTCATAAGTGGAAATGTAAACTGGATAACAAGAAGGTGGAGGTTTTGCAATAATTGGTAGAGCTACCTCATCAGTGTGAGTTATTTAGTTCATCCTTTTTTAAATAGTAGTATTCTTAGTAGTATTCTTATTTTTTTAACATTTCACTGGTAAAAGACTACCCATTGTTTGCCTTAATGGGGATTTTTTAATTAAGCATTAATTATATAAGTAATACATACTTAATGTTGTCTCTAATAGTGCTATAAATAATAACGTTATGTTCCAAGGCAGTACTCACCTACCCATGATACTCTTCTATGGTTGAAGTTAGACATCTGGACCCAGAAGCTTCCTGGAGTTAGGAAAAATACACTGATTAGGTCAAATGAATCTTATCATGCAACATAGTTGCCTAAATATGCATTCCACATCCTCATCGTTACATGAGCCACACATTGTTGAAAAAGCTGTAAATTGCACTTGGAAGGTAGAGGGCAAGGTCTATCCAATGGCAGGTGTTAAACAGTGAAAATCCTTGCCAAATCGCAAAAGGTAACACAATTATGAGGAGGCCACAAAAATATAATCTGGAAAACATTTTCATACCCCTATGTACTGGTGCAGATTCACATGCAAAGCAACAAAACATTTGGTATACACTACAACCACTTAAACATTCTCCCTTTTGGGTTTCTGTGTTTGCATATTGTGCTTATCCAGGTGATCTTTTATACCTATACTTTTTCAAGGTTTGTAATTTTGTATCATGTATTGAAAACGTAATAATGTTACTGGAAAAACTTTTATTACAGAATACCTACCTGTAGTTTTATGCTTCATGTTAATAATGGCCATGTAGGAATAAATTATAAATATCTAGCCTTGGAGAAACTTTGGAATTTGAGGCAGTGGCAAAGAATAAAACCTTCATAACTTCTTCTTAACCAGTATTGCTTTATTAATATTTCACATATCTGTGACCTTAATAGAAGATGAGGTTTTACTTAAATTACATAGTGAATCTTAAGTCAATTGAGAGATATGAAATATTTTGCATAATGCCTATATTTATTAAATATACCAGGTTTATCATTAACAGTGTTCATACTATTTATAATACTAATAAAGATGTTTACTTATAACCATGGAAGAGTTATAAGCAGTGATGTGACAACAATCAACAATCGCCTCCTAAGCTAAGGAGGCTCCTAGAGGCGTTTTAAATAAAGACAAGCTGCCTCTAATCTAATAAAAGAAATATGTAAAAATGTTTTTAAAAAATGTGCACCTCCAAACTGTGACCGTTCAGTCCCCAACCGAACCAAACAAATCTATGTATGGGTAGTGTCACTGTATTCAGGAGATGTTGCTGAACGCATATTGGGGTGTTGTTTGGCAGTGGTGTATACCAGGAACTATAAATTCATACCTGAAGTACTATGTGTGTGAAAAAAAAAGATACCAAAAAATTACTTCTACAAACTTTGACAAAGTCCGGTGGTAAAATGAGTGCAAGGAAATTGCACTAAGCTTTTAAAATAGTGTCTAGTTTTCACAAATTTATGGTTTGATGGGGTACATTGAATTGGCCATGTTCAAAGATGTCCCAAATAGGGCATGGGCACAGGATTAACAAATGTCAAAGTTCATTATTGAAAAATGCGCACCTCCCAACTGTGACCCTTTGTCATGATCCTACCCAGGCTGTGGAACTGCATATCTCACTCTTGTTTTTTCCCTTGTTTTGCTTCAATCCATTCCTGGATTTCCTTTTGCTCTGTTCTGATCTCCCATTCCTTGCTTCTGCTTCAGCTCTTTGCTTCAGCTTTGTTTCCTTTATAAGGTGTGCCCCACCCATGTGTTCTGTTTGTCTCAGTCTGCAGTCTACAGGTACGTCTCAGTGCTATGTGCTTGGATTACATGCTTGGTTTGTTTCGTACCTCTGTAAACAGGGATTAGCATTAGGACCCACCGTCATTGGAGTACTTTGGCGTAGTGGTGGGCTAAGCATACTATGGCCATAAGATGTGACGGAATCTCCAATAGTTATCACAGGCCCTAAATATGGATCCCACAGAATTGGCAAGAATGTCCAACCGTCAAGAAAGACAAGATCAAGTCTTAGCCGCTCATGCGTCTCAACTCCAATCCTTGGAAGGAAAGCTGGATGATGTTGCTGACATGCTCAGATCATTGGCCACGAATCTCGCACCCACAGTCTCCCAAGGTGCATCCTCGGACGTCTCACCTCCTGCGCCTGGAATAGGCACTTCAGTTAAAGCACCAAAAGTGCCTTTTTGCCTTCACTAGCGTTTGTAACCTGCTTTATCTTTCCGGTATTGACTCCTGCTTGATCCTGATCTATGTTGTTTTGCTGCCTGCCCTGACCTTTTGCTTGTGACCCCAACTACTCTATTGCCTGACCCCTCGGATACTATTATTATTATTTTGTTATTTTATGTTCCTGAATTATCGCACCTTCTACGTTGCTCTCTGTGGTGACAGCCCACATCTCCATTGCTCTGGTGGCTGAGCGTCCTCACTCCACTAGGAGGCGCCTTTTCTGCGGCGCGGATCCACAGCCCGTACCTCGGTCATGACACCCTTTAGCCCCCATACAACAAGGCAAACCTATGCATAGGTGGTATCACTGTACTTACCACCTGAAGTACAATGTAGTAACACAAACATTGACAAAATAGTGGCTGGAAAGGGTTAAAATACCAGTATTTGAAATACCCTGGGGTGTCTAGTTTACATAAATACATAGTTTAATAGGGTAAGTTGAAGTTGCCGGGTTCCAAAATCTACCAAATAGGATATGGGGCAAAATTTTTAACATGTAAAAATTCCGAGTTCAAAAACTGAACTGTGCATACCTTAAATGTGGCTTTTTATTACCCAAACCACCCAACTCACCCAGGCATGGGTGGTATCACTGTACTCAGAAGATGTTGCTGAACATATATTTGGTGTTTGACAATGGCATATGCCAGGAGCTGTATATTCATACATGAAGTAATATCTGTGTGGAAAAAACATGCAAAAACAATTACTACCGCAAAACTTGACAAAGTGGCATTTGAAATAACCTAGTGTCTAGTTCTCCAAAATATATGGTTTGTTGTTGGTAAATCAAACTGACCAGCTTTAACGATGTCCCAAATGGCACATGGGGGCAGAAGGACCAGTTTTAAAAAAAAGTATGGGTCTCTAGTTTTCCAATGCTAACAAACATTCAGGAGCTGGATTCCCCAGAGGCAATAGAGGATGTCTAAGGGATTTTAAAGAGAATGCTAATGGTTAAGCTATTTTAATTTCTCAATGGCTGGGGCCAGAAACGGTATTAAACCACATGTTTCACTGGCACGTTTTGAGTTGTTTTTGTGCACGTTTGGATTTTAATTTTTGTTTAATACTGAATTCTGGTCATACTGAAAATGTCATGGTAGACAAAATTTTGCTTTTCTGGTGTATGAGAGGTGGATTGTGCTTTTGGCAGCTATATGACCTCCATGGGTCTCCTTTTAATAGGGGTAGAAGATCTGGCTCTTCCTTGGCTTTGGCCTGGGAGGAAAGGAAGGGGCTGCATACTCCTCCTTTTGGAGACTGCAGCCCCTGAAGGAGAAGACTGGAGACCTAGTATCCATTAAGGCCTTACAGGCAACTTTATTTCTTAAGCAGACTACTAAGAAGCACCAGTCCTTTGTGCTTTACAGTAAAAAAAATTGTTAAATTATTTCTCCCTGAAAATACCTACATTTGCTATTGAAATGACACACAAGTTTACCCAGTGGTGTTTATTTCTGTGTTACTTTATAGCTTAAACAGTAATGTTATTGAAAGTATATTAAATTCATTTCAAGGGAAATCAGATATAGTTAAATAAACCTAAGGTGTTTGAAAACACTGTGGGCTCCTATCTGCATTCACCACTAGGCACTGTGGAATATATCACCAGCAAAGAGATTTTGGTACTGAATGCATGAGATATCTTCACCGTTCTTATCATATGGTTTGGAAATGAAATTTTTCGATAAGGTATTTTCAAGAAATCTCGTCCTTGCTTCATTGGAATAACTGGCATGTTAATCTTGATCTGATAAGACAAAAAGTAAATACAGCGGCAAGAAAAAGTTAATCCTTTGAAAATAATAAATAATTAATCCTTCGAAAATACCTGTTTTTCTGCATTAGTTGTTCATTAAATGTGATCTGATCTATATCCAACTCACAATTACAGATAAACACAATGTGCTTAAGCTAATAACACACAAACAATTATTTATCATGTCTTTATTGAACACACCCATTAAACATTTACATATAACCTCAAACAAGTGCTTCCATTAGCTGTGTCAAGGTGCTCTTTGGCAATTTCCAACTCCATGGATTCCATGCCTGTTCAATGGCTTGCATAAAGCAGAATCACGAACAGAGATGTTAATTAATTCCAATGATTCCTTCAAGCCTTTAGCTATTACCCTAGGGTTCTTTTTTACCTGCCTGAGTTTTCTGTGTTGTGCACTTGGAGTCATTTTGGCTAGGCATCCACTTCTAGGAAGGATTGGCACAGTACTAAATGATTTCCATTTGTCTGTGGACTGATGAATATGTATACCCTTTCTGAAATGATTTTGTAACCCTTTACAGCTTTAAGCAAATCAACAATTATGGATCATAGGTCTTAGCATGGTACACATCAACAGATGCTTCTTGTGAATAGCAAACACAAAATGCTTAAGTGCTTTTTTGTAAGTCAAATTACAAAACACATCATCAATTCTGTTTTATTGAATGGTTTTGGTTTGCTAACTCCTGAGTCCAATTAGCTTTTGTTGAAGTGATTGGCCTAGGGGGTTCACATACTTTTTCCAACCCACACTGTGAATATTTGAATGATGTATTTAATATGGATAAGAACAATACAATCATTTGTGTGTTGTTAGTTAAAGTTGATTGTGTTTCTTCGTTATTGATCAGATGATACTTTAGGACACATTTATACATAAATGCTGGTAATTCCAAAGAGTCTCCTTACTTTTACTTGCCACTGTAAGTAGTGGTGCAGGAAATTAATAAATTGATATTTTATTAATAAATTAAATGGTTTAGATAGTCTTTAGTCGCTCAAAATGTAATATCATTTGTTAAACAAAAAAATATATATGTGCAGAGTAACATATTAATCAGATTGGGTAAAATAAGGATTTGGTTCAAATTACAATTTAGCACACAATTCAGACAGAACAACAACAATACAAAAAAAAAAACCTATAATATTAATAATCTAAGATGTAAAAGTAAGTTCAAAATACTTGGAGGGAGGGAATACCATTCAATGATATATATTTTTTGTTAAATCAGACATGATATAAAACACTGTACATTATTAGTATAAATCATAATTTGATGCATAAATCTGTGCTCTTCTTGACCATAGGAGAAGACATATAAGACATATTGTAATAAAAATATATGGCCAACACAAACTTCAAATAATTGGAAAACACATATATATATATATATATGTATGTGCATCAAAAATAGTCACTTAGATGTAAACAAAGGATAAAACATTTAATACGAACAAAAATAGAAGAAGAATATAAAAAGTAGATAACAAAAATAATACAAGATAAGTCTTACAAAACCTTGGAGAGGAATTTAGTTGATGGCATCTGTCCTATGCATTCCTGAGGATGGAGGGAGGGAGTGTTTGGGACGTGAAGAGTCTGTGGATGGCAAGTGCATCTTCCCTCAACCTCTCCCATGCCTCCCCATGTCTTACAAATGCCTAGCTTATATGTGGTTTGGATAACGATTTCAGTCTATTGGTCTTCACCTGATTGGGTGTTCAAACATGCTTACTAAGGTCTTTACATGTCTAAACCCTATTTTAGGTGGTCACTGTACGCATACTGTAATGCCCTTTTACAGTTACAACTATACCACGCATTAACAAGTTACTATCCTATCTATAGAATGCCTGTTCAGCAAATCCTTCATTCCATATTTAAGGTCAAGGAAACCCTGAAGCCTATTAATATATCTTAATCATTTATTTATGACCAATGGTTACATATCTTTGACTATTGCCTATACCAATAATTACATATGGTCCTTTTATATTATTGGGGTTAAAAAGATGTTAAATATGTTAGAATCTTTTACACATATAACACTGAATAAAACAATAACCAATAACAGTAATTAAGTCAAGGCTTCTACATTCCTTTCCCTTGTCTAATTATTTCTCTTGTTTGCTTTATCGAGACACCATTATCACAGTATTGGACATGTGGAGGCTTTTGGCAATTAAGACACATCAAACCATGACATTTTGAGAGACACCTTGATGAACTGAGTAAGATGCTCTGCACTCAAGAGCTTAAATGAATTTATCAAACTGTATACCACAGCCTGTGTTAGTGAATAACTTTACTTCTATCTCTGCACCCTAACTATAGCAGTCCGGACTTATGTTCAATTCAACTATTCTACTATGTATTTTCACTTTTGAAAATAAATATGGAGGTGCATAGAAATTTACCTTTTTAAACATCCACAAATTCTTCATCTAACTGAACTGAGTGATTTGGGGATTTATTATTATAAAGAATAATGGTGGTCTGTGTTATATTTTTACTCCCCCTTGTAGAGTACAACATTGTAAATTATGTATCACCATTCACAAGTAGTGGCCAACATAAAATCAATGAGAAGATAGCCATCTTTCACTTAACAGATTGAAGTGAGATTACTTCTGATTTTGTATCACAAGCTTCCATTTGTATCACATGCTCGAGATGTAATTACCCCATAAATTACCGTATCATCTATATGTATATCATATGATATGAGGATTTGCCTCTAAATCATATTTAAAACATCCTACAAAAATAAAACAAAACAAACTATTTTCAATGTTAAGGCTGGGTTTACGCAGTTTTTTTTTCCAGCTTAGTGTTTTATTCCATTGCACTTCTGCAACCTAACTAGCGTAACGGCTTGGTTACACACGCTGTGCCTGTTGTCATTCATTGGGCACTGCTGAGTATCTGAGAAAGCACATAGCATTGCAGCAATGAGTGCACTTCATTTACGTCATTGACTAGGCTAGGGTGCCAGTATTAGCAAAGAAGGACGCCTTAGAAAAAATGCACTGTTTTCCATTAAAAGAAAATGGATAAAGCTGTATCGATCTAGTGCAAATACTCGCAGATGATACTTTTTATTAGGCCAACACAGAAAAAGGGTCACATGATCTTGCAGAACCTCGTAGACATGGTAGGGGGACCTCTAACATCCGGCTAGAAGACAAGCGTTATCTGTAATCTGCAGGGAAATATTAATTTTAATCCTACAAACACATATGTAACATGCTTAGTAACAACAAAAAAAAGCTAATGATGCTCTTATATATTATATATATATATATATATTTCCTTGTCTACTTGCTAATTTGGGCGAGAAAAAAAAGTAAGTTATATTTCCTTCTGCATGTTGAGTGTGTTCAGTGTTATTATTGAAAATGACTAGGTTAATATTGCTCACAATAAAAAGGATTCATACAAACGCCTCTTTTATTATACTCTCTACCACCAAGGTAATTAATAGTGACCAAACCTCCATTTGTACTTTAAAAGGTTTCAGACACAAATAATAGAAGATTTCCAATTAAAAACGGATAATCACCTTCAGAAGAGCAGCAAAGCATGGTGAATAATTTAAAAGCTTTAGGCATGCGAAGATTTATTATATATTCTCTAACAAGCAATAAGCTCAAGATTTTGATTAACGTTTTTCTAATGAGAGGTGGAGAATGTAGGATTCTTGAATCAAGATCATTTTTAGCCCAATAATTATTTTCTGCCAGTTTAATTTCCCTTTACGCATCCTGGGCAATGCAAGAAACTGTAATGCTTTTTTTTTTTACCTTTATAAGCAAGATCAAAAAGGGGGAAAAAAGAGAGAGACTAGGTAATAAGTTCATGCTTAAAAAATGAATGTTTAGTGTGATTTCAAATTACTGCCTTGCTATTGTAAAATTGAACAATGGCAGATAACGTTGACATTAAGACTATTTAAACATTATCGGCAACATCACTTACTGTTCCTAAAAGAGTTCAAGAGGCAATTATTTTACATATACCGTATTTGCTCGATTATAAGACGACCCTGATTATAAGACGACCCCCCAAAATCTGAATATTAACTTAGGAAAAAAAGAAAAAGCCTGAATATAAGACGACCCTAAAGGAAAAAAGTTTTACCAGTAAATGTTAATTCATGTAAACTATTTTTTTTAATAAAAGCTATGATTGAGAAAAATATTTTTTTTTTGTTTTTATTTCTTGTATTTTCCAACCTGTCCCCCAGTTACGCACATCTGCCCCCAGGCTTGCCACACCAATATGGCACTGTGGCCCATGATATGCCTTTTAACCCTCTATATGCCACTGTGCCCCATGGTATGCCTTTTGACCCCCTATGTGCCACTCTGCCTCCAGAAATGCCTTATACCCCTATATCCCATTCTGGCATTTAGGGGGTTAAAATGCATATTATGGGGCAGAGTGGCATATAGGGAGGTATAAGGCATTCCAGGAGGCAGAGTGGCATTAAGGGAGTTAAAAGGCATTATATAGAGCACTCTGCCTCCAGAAATGCCTTATACCCCTATATGCCACTCTGGCATTTAGGGGGTTAAAAGGCATATTATGGGGCAGAGTGGCATATAGGGAGGTATAAGGCATTTCAGGAGGCAGAGTGCACTATTAAATGCCCCCTTAACGCCACTCTGCCTCCTGAAATGCCTTATACCTCCCTATATGCCACTCTGCCCCATAATATGCCTTTTAACCCCCTAAGTGCTAGAGTGGCATATAGGGGTGTAAGGCATTCCAGAAATGCCCTACACACACACACACACACACACACACACTCTTACTTACCGGTGCTTCCAATTTCCTGCTGTATTGCCGGGGCAGCGGGTTGACGTCTCATTCCGCGGCAGCCGGAAGGAGGTGGAGTTGGCAGCGGGGGTTTGTATGCGTCCGTCGCAAATACCTTCCCCGGCTGTCAGAGATCAGGAACTCTTGAACTCTGATCTCTGACAGTCGGGGAAGGTATTTGCGACGGACGCATACAAACCCCCGCTGCCAACTTCACCTCCGGAAGCACCGGTAAGTGCGTGCGTGCGGGGGGGGGGGGCGACGATAGGAGGATCCAGGTCCCCTGCAGCGGTGCGGGGGATCTGGATCTTAGTCTCCTAATCAGACCTCTATTTGAGGTCTGATTAGAAGACGACCCCGATTATAAGACGAGGGGTATTTTTTAGAGCATTTGCTCTGAAAAAAACCTCGTCTTATAATCGAGCAAATACGGTATATATATATTTACATGTATTGGCTGTGCCAATTTACAGTATTTGCTCTCTGTTGTGACCCAGTTATCTATATTAATAATCTTACTTTGAGTTTTGTTGTCACCTGCTAGGTTTAATTAACTAGAATCTATTGACAGAGAAAATGTTGACTGCTGGAAGATGGTTGATCAGTTATACAATTAGTTTGGTGGTAACTTTACAAAGAAAGCATGTGTATACAACAATCTCACAAAACTATAACTAAAATGGGAAGGAATAGGGGTCTACCTCTAGGAAACAGTGGCAGGTAGCTGGGAAGTACCTGTGGTAAGGATATGTCTCCCCCTTGCTTGAACATCAGACTGATGCAAGGTGAATTTTGTTTACTTCCAATCTGTGTTTCCAACTCAAATGTATCAATGATTGCAAAAGTCACAAGCAGCTACAATTTAATGAGTAGACCCCAAAGTGCATTTGTCCCACCACCTAGGATTCCATACTCTCATTCTTTAGGTGAGGTGATCCTTGCCTTGCTATAACATCACGTGAGTATTCTCTTTTGGAGCTGCACAGGCTGCCTAGATTTCCTTGAAAGTTCCCACTTTACTCAATTTCTACTCCCTTTAACAATCACGTATAGCAAACTGTGTTTGTGTTCATGCTGAAATTCAAAGTAGGTCTCATACGTCTGAGAAATACTCTGGAGTTTATGAAACAGTCTTTCTACACATTCTAATAACTACATATTTATCATTCTAATCATCTTTTAAAATGTTCTCGGCCTTCTGAATGAGAGGTCTCTCTAGCCTTGTTTCAGCTGTTCTATCTGATTTATTTCCCTCCACTGTATTGCTAGCAGATGACTTTAGTCTCTGGATACTCACCTTGTATCTGTCACTTCCTCTCTTCTCTAATTGGTATCTGAGCTTTTCCCTGGGCTGTTTAACCCTTCTGAAATGTTGCATTTCTTCAGTCAAGTGCCGGGTTTGCCACAGACATTATTAAACATTCTTTAACCGACTCTTAGATGTTTAGAACACTTTGCAAAAACTGACAGCGAAAAGCCTGCATCCAAAAATAGTTATACAATTTAGAAAGTGAGCAAATAATACCACATTCATTAAATGCCTCAGACGCACCAAACACACCCAAAAGCCTAGACACTGCTGTCCTTCTACTGCTCCATCATAACCCAGGTGCGGAGCTTGCAGGGCCCTTTTGTTTCCTTTTTAAGAAAGTAGGGGTAGTATTCTCCATTGTACTTGTGGTCTCTGCATTGCTGTTAAAGTGTGAGGTGCATCACAAAGCATCACTGCAATGATATCCTTAATGTAAGGTCCAGGTATTAGTGCCAGTTCCTGCCTAGAAGCCACCGCTATGGTATAACACATCTCCCTCACTGCATTAGAAAGCAATTCTTACTGGAAAATATCATGTTCACAGTCAACTGTAAGTGGTATTATTGGAAAGCAGAAGCATTTAGGAACAGCAGCAACTCAGTCATGAAGCTGAAGCCCCACTCTTCTCCAAAGGCAGACCCTGGTTGGTTTAATAGTCTGGTGTCCCAATACCATTAGTCATCTGACGTAAAATGTGATGTCATGAAAGTCCCTGTTGGTGTAATAGTCAGATGTCCCAATACTATTGTCCATTTATTGTATGTAATGGATCTTCACATTTTAGGGGCCCCTACTTACATAGTTATGGTATCCTCATTCCTTGTGTGGGCTCATGAGACAGGTCTGATTTAAGTACATATAAATGGAATACAACATTGATATATATATATATATATATATATATATATATATGCTTTGACAACACATTTCCTGTAGAATTTTCTGTTTTTGAAAATTGATTGATCCATTTATCCAAACACATTATTTTCTGTGTCTCACAAGTCTATTAAACAACATGCTGTACAACTTAAAATAACACATGAAAATATTTCCTATTGAATAAGTGTTAACTATTAATATAATAAACAGAATATAAGCTATGTCAGGCCAGTTTTCATGTCATTTCACCTTCTCGTCTGTGATCTGCAATTAAGGTGCTCAGATGTTAAGAATGAGATGTTTCTTTTACTCTAGACAATTCGCTGGAAGATTAAGAGGTTGTTGTGCTGGCAGCATCTATTTATTTCTCTCTCTATCACGTGTTAAGACTGTTGATGTGTTTTCTGGGCTGCTTTGGCCACTTAAATGCCATCTACTTTTGACTCTTTTCTCATTTGAAGGATTTATGCACATTCATTTTAAGAAGGTTATGAAAATCACCGGTAAATGTGTAGCATATCTATAAGGGCTGCCAGCAATAATTACTACTAGAGCTCAGAGACACATACTAAAAAATAAATCCATGCCAAAAAAATGAAATAATAAAATAACGGTACCCTTAAGATTGTGGCACTATGCAATTGGTTAATTTTTTTCAACTTGCATTTAGAAATTTGGGTAAATGTAGTAACTCCTAACTTAAAATAATAAACAAATCTTTTAAAAAAAAATTTAAATGTAGCAGTCTTTTAAAATATGATTGAAAATAGAGTCTGACTTTGACCTGTGCTGATGCATCATAGTTTAATATTTCTTAGTGAACTTCAAAATAAATGTGTGCTTATGGTCACATATATAGCAAAGGATCACCGGAGCTGCTTATAACGTGGACTCCACTCTGTAAGTAGCAACAATGAATATACAAAAAGGCTCTCAGTGTGAGAGACAATGGAAACAGAGGAGTAGGTACTCACTGGATACAAATGTATCACCCTCAACCATGAATGAGGAGACAGTAGAAACATCAGCCTTGATAGTAGACAAAGCAGTTCTTTTCTTTATTTCTGAAAACGGGTGTTTGGTAACATGACATTAAAAGTTGCAGGTAATAGAAATGAAAAGATAACAAAATTAATATATACTGATACTATTTCTTCATATATAGCACATATATTGCTGCCTATGGTAGATTATGTGAGATTTGTAAATGACCCATGTTGCATTAATAATATCCATCAATGTAGAGTTCAAGTTGCTATGAGATTACATATACCTTCATCCCTAGCCAGAAGTTGGCTAGAAACATGCCAGTAGCTTGATAGAAAGTTGGTCAGCAACCTGTTGACTACTCTTGGTATTAATAATTGATATTACAGAGGTCAGTGAGAGATGAGATGGAGTCAAGGCACAAAAACCATACAGGTAGTTTCCAATACAATTTTGGGCCTTAAATTCATAATTATACCCAAAATGCAGTGCCCAACATGACATCTTACCTCATTCATTTCAAAGATCGAGATAGGCGAGCCAGGTAGTGGCATGACAAGCAAAGAAAGGGCTGCCGAGGCTGTGCCAGACTTGTATAAGGAAACAGCCTGCAGTATAAAGAAAATGTGAGGATAAAAATACCAGAGAATAAGATTGAGCCAGCTCAGCTCTTACACCCAATCCTCCTCCGACAGTGTTAAGTTTAATTTTATCCGAAGCTGTTAACTATGCTAAACATAACTATATATTTTCAATAACTGTATAATTGCACTTAAAAGGGCTCATTTCTAAATTCCAGCATGTAAAGATTGGAGAAAAGAAGGTAAAATGGGGATGGGATTTAAGCATTTGAATTGAAAGAGGAAAGTATTCAAAGGAGGAGAAATGTTGGGACCAGAGGTCATAGTCTACATCTAGAGGGTCAGAGGCTTAGATGTAAAGCAATTAAGTTTTACTTCAACAAGAAGGTGTTAGATAATTGGAGTAGGGCATTTTAGACATTCCCAGTCTGGCCCTGCAACAAATGGTTCTTCTTATCTGCTGTTAAATTAAATGTTTTCATTTTACAATGTTTTGCACTATAAAAAACAGCCAACATTTTAAAAAAAATCCTAGTTTTCTTTTTGTGTATTTCCATTTTAGAAATGGGAATAAAAGAGCAGAAAAGGAGAAAGACAATTAAGAATTTCAGAAGGCATGTCATTCTCATTTCAGTACAGTTGTCCAAAAGAAATAGGAAAACAGATGGCACAGAATTAAAGAGTGTTTATTGTGACAGTATAATTCCACTCTCAAGTTTAACAAATAAATAAAACCTGTTACTGTAAATACCAAAACGTATAAATTTCCATGCACTGGAAAAGCTAATATGTCCTTAAAAAAGAAGATGGATCATGATCATGTTTTTTTGCCATACATCAAACTGAATATCAAGTACCACGCTTGCTGAGATGACTCATATGGTCCAACTTTAAGATGCACTGGATATAGAATAATCATTTTCCAAAAATTTGGCAATGAATACATGACAGGCAAGAATATATTTTTGGATTTGCATCAAAGCTAAATTTAATTCTGTTTGCCTGACTCTCAAAGACACAGGAGGAATGTGTAGAAGTATGATTTCAAATGAAACATTAAAAAATGTATTAAAACTGCAGATGGTGCACCAAGAGTCATTGATGAAGCATTGTGAAGCTCACACACCATTATGTGTTTCATGTTTCTGTGAAAGCGCAGACTAGGGCTTATCAATTTGTTTTGATGTGTTACCTTTCAAGGGCAAGTTACATGTTAAACCCAACCTGTATAAAGTAGATAAAAAATCAACCCCACAAAAGGAATAAACTTACTGTGTGTACTTTTGAAGCACCAGCTCTTTCACTGTGGGACCTCACTAGGTCTTTCTTCGTTCTTTTGCTGTTTTTTGTAGAAGGGGTTAACACGGTATGTACTACGCGGCAGCTTTGGCACCAGGATTATAAATGTCCGTACGTGCAACTAAATTGGTCGCCGGCAGGGGCCTCGTCTGCCATCACTTCATTGGTTGATGGCAGACGAGCCCCCTGCTGGCGACCAATAGAATCGCTAGTACAGACTTTTAAAATTCTGGTGCCACAACTTGGCCGGGAGAGACCACTGGTCTCCCTCGCTCCAAGAGTTAAAAGTCCGTATGAACAACCAATAGAGGCCTTTAGCTCTTGGAGCTCCTCAGGTCAAGTTCGGCCACTTGGTTGATGCCAGAGGAGGCCCCTTCAGGCGACCAGTAGAATGGCTTGCATGGCCCTTTAACTCCTGATGGGGGAACTTGGCCTGTCTCCCTGCTCCAAGAGTTAAAGGCCTTTAACTCCGGATGGCAAACCTATGGATTTCCCGTCAGGGGCTCCTCTAGCATCAACCAAACTTTGAGTCTCAGTTTTTTTACATTAACCCTATGTTAAGTGGTTACATTTTTAATATAAAATATCCAGTTATATTAACCTTTTTTTTTTTTACAAAAAGTAAGATAATCAAATCCCCTACTTTCTTTAAACAGGTTTCTTAACTTTCTTCATTGCAATAGATGTGTTCTCCAATAGCACTTTCCTATATCTTACGGACATATTTTTTTTAAGTTACATCGTATTTTATAGTCTACATAAAACTGTTTTATACATGTATGGGCCTTTATAAGTTTGCTCTTGATGTAAAATTATTTTACCCTTTAAAATAACAACCTGTTTCTTTAGCAGTACCTCAATAAAGTTAATGAAATAATAAGAATTGTTGCAAATAAAATTATATTTATTATCCATAGGTGCCCTGCAGTGGTTAGGCACACTCTCAGCAAAGAAAAATTAACCATTGATTTTATGATAAAGTACTGTCTGCACGTTGTTATAAGTATCCCAACAAGAGCAAATCGTTACAAGAGGTGGAATTTATTAAACCTCCCAGGTACAAACTAGAGAGAGGGAAACACAATACAAAACTTCTTAGCTAAAGCTGTCCATCAAAATAATCACATTAAATGAAGGGAAAACATTTTTTTTTGTGGTGGCATTTGTCCAGGATTTCTCTCTCAATAATTTGAACTTCTAAGCTTAGTTTCTATGAATGCAGTCAGAAGAACCTTGTGAAAGTGTGAGCTTTTCATGCTCAAGGATTTGAAACATGTCCTCCAAATAGATGCCGAATATATCTAGCATGAATCCAAAGATTTTATCAGCTCATAAACGGCATTGAAGTTTGTATAAGCCTTGGATACCATGCAACGATGAGGAGACATTCTTAAAAAACAAAGAAAAATCAACATAGACAAACACTATGGTGTAACATAAATGGCTTCAAGGGGTATTGACTTGAACAATATTTTATGATTTTTTAAGTGTACCATTTAACTACGTAGCATTTCTACTCATTATTGTAGATATTCAAAGGTTATTCACTTGTGTAACGTAATGATATATAAGAAGATTGATAAGAGGATAAGATTTTAGCAATTTTTACAGGCGATTTGCCATTTTATACGTATACTGAGGGATTTTATTTCATCTTCCTTCTGCCAAGGTCTGGAATATTTTTTTCTCCCTATGAATTTATCGCTACCTTATTGCTCAGTTTCTGAGCCTTTGATTAATTGTTGCCTTTGCTGATTGGCTCCTGAAGCTTTCATAATGAGGTGGTGTAAGGAAAAAGGAGAGGACTTTAGGACACAGATTAAGTAACGCTGTCTCTGATAGGCTGCTGCCAACCTCAGCTTCCATGAGGCAAAACTAATTATATCCAAAATTGACAAACACAAAGCACTTGATAGTGACAGTTTTAATAAATTAATTATGTTAATTTATTTGTCATGATAATTTCCGTTTAAGTAAATCTTCACTTGGTACCTCTTTGACTGAAAACATTCCAGTGGATGTGTTTCTGTATTTCTGAGGCCTGTTTAGCTTTCGTTATAATGTTATCATTAAAAACAAAATCATTTTTTCTTTCATTTTTGGTCCGATATACAGTACGTAAACGTCAATATCTGATTATAGATATCCATTACATTTTCTCAAATTTCAGTTCAAGATAATTTGACTGAATCTGAATTCAATTAATAATAATAATAAACTACATTGCCAAACTAAATGAGATGATTGCACTCTTAAGCTAAGCAAGTATGGCATATGATTCATTGATTATATGGTAATTCAGCAAAATCTATGTTGAGATTTGTGCGTCACCATACAAAACCTAGCATTCACAGAATTAGCAATTAATCCCTAAAATCGTGAGCTGTTGCTTTGCGCAAAAGTTTGGATAAAGAAGAAAGATAAATTATGAAATGTTATTGAAGGCTTTTATGTTGTGTGACTCTGGAAGTGCTCAGATTAGTAGTTTATGTTTTTTGTATTCGGGCAATTAATTCTGTAGATAATAACGACAGTTACATTGGAAATGTATAAGTAGATGTGTTCATTTGTGTTAATTTGGAAAAGTATTGTCACAATTGCTGAATTTCAACTTATTTTCTCCCACTACTCACAACTATTTTTAGCTTTTAAAGATCTTTAGCATTACAAATAAACCAGGTTATGCGATGATTGAAGGATATAATATTCTGGAATTTAAGATCTATGAAACAATAAGAAGCTGAGGTAAGGCTGATAATTGAAGGCTGAGTACGGAAAAAAAAGATTATATGTTCTTATAGATTAAACTTTACTGTCATTACTGGATTAGATCGTATTTGTGTGTAATCCAAGGTGTCAACAGCGCATTGTAATCACTTGGTATTTTCCTCTTCTCTTGTGAATGTTAATGTCTGAGGCTCTCCGAAGGAATGCATAATGAATGTAGCAAGTTATATGAAGTGGATAGAGATTAGGTGATTTTATGATTTATTGCATTTTATAGATGTATTGTTATGTATGTTACTATGTTATATAATCAGATTTTGTTATTATGTTATATAATCATATTTTGGTTGGGTATGTTATAACAAATATTAAAGACAAAATTACTCCTCTTAATTATACGAAATATTAATAAATATGTAAAACATGTATCAGTAAAAAGGTTATTGTATGGTAATCTAAATGAATAATATGTTCACATCAAATTTTCCATTCATTAATACTCTTGAATTACAGATATGTGGATATTAGCATCATCCCTAAACAGTGGTTATGCTCCAAAAGTTCAGCCTTCAGACGCCAAATATTTTACAAAATCTTTACACAGGGTCTTTCCCTAAAACCTTACCCATGGACAGCAAGTGGGTGATCTCCTTTTTTATATTTATTTATATATATATATATATATATATATATATATATATATATATATATAATATGTATTGATATATATTGAACATTGGAAATCTGATGTCTATTTTAAAGGGAAATCATACAATTCACAAATATCTGGGAAATCTTTGCTGAGGAACAGCTCCTGTAGCTGGTGATATCAGCTCTCAACATGTAAAACCTGAAACTTCTTCCAGCTACAAAACACCTGCAAACCCTTGAGTTTAAAATTGTCCTGTTGTGCCCATAATCCAGAGATTTAAAATGTATACAAATCTACTCTTGTATTTGTTAACTAACTCTATAATGGCTCCTTTTTTCTCCATCTCTCTTTCAAATATTTATTGTGTATATATTTTGCAAGAGTGCTTTTTTTTTGTTTAGGCCACATATCCAAAGGATGTATGGTGTGTAATATTTATTATTTAAAATGTGGCTTCTCATACAGTTCTCAATGGTCAGTTCCATTCTGCAAATTTCAGTTTTTCTAAGGTCAAATTGTAAATACATAGAGCAATTTAAGAAAAATAAATATTTTGCTCTTCATTAATGAAACATAAGTTTGAGTGGAGATTACAAACAACCTTGGTCCTTTTATTTCTAAACTTGGGTTAATAATAGGCAGCCTTTGAGACCTTGGCAGCTGCCCCTTTTGCCTCGTGTCCACATTTAGCCCCATGTAGTAGTTCTCTTTTTGTTCAAATTATCCCCATGCCATTTATGATAACAATGTTCTCTGTGTCATTTCTAAAATCAAATTGGTGGAATTTACAGATCTGTTGTTTTGTTTTTTTTATTTGATTTTACTGATTTAGTCATTTTCTCGATTAGATCTTTAATCAAGTATGCACTGATGTCATTACAGATTTCCAGCACTTTGTGCTTGCATGTAGAATAATGCCAATTGAAGCAGATATATCAGAGCCTGAGACTGTGCACAAGAGATATGGGTAAACAAGGAAATCTGGATTTAACAGCTGGCATAGCACGTGGACATGATGCTCAGTGCTGCTGTTTGTTTGCATGTTATAATATTTAGCAACTATGCCACAATTTTGGCAGTGCCAATTTGGGTGAAAAGATGATGTAAACAAGGATCCTGTACATCATCACCTCTTAGTGAAAATCGTCATTGAATCAAGGCAGAGTATATTAATCCTTGGTATCAAATTAGAGTAACATAGCATAATATAAACTCATTGCTCACCTATACTTTATTTTTGATGGAAAAACAAGACATTACAATCACATACCACACAAACTGATATCAAAATATGTACGAATAGGCAATGTATAAGTGAGTAATGCATAAAATTGTCGACTTGTCTACAAAGAAACGTTTCCATAAAACCAACATGTATATGATTATGTTTTTTTGTTTTTTAGAGCGACAGGCTACATAGAAAAGTTATAAAGAAAACATAAACAAATGTGGATTTCAGCCAAGTCCAGAAAAGATTAACCAAAAACAGTTGCACAGAAATCCTGAAATCAACTAAAACCTTCATCGGGCAGCATGAAAATATAATATATTTAATAGGATACTACATGTGATGGCAACAACACAAAATTTGCGTCTTGTGATGACCAAAATCCATTAGCAATATTTACATTTCTAGCATATTTTCTAGAAGATACCTTACTGATAAATCACAACAGGTGCAAGAATCACACCTCATTCAGTGTGAATATTGAGTACTGGGTAACCTAATTCGGGCAGATTGAAAGCCATCAATCTGGTGCAGGGAGAAAAAACTGGAGGAGATGAAATTAAATAAATAAGAAGATTATGTTAAAATTAAAGTTCATATGAATCCAAATGCACAAGTCTAGTAGGCAACCCATCCTGCATCCTTTCCAGCTATTTCTAGATCCAAAGAAACATAAACAAAACAATTCCTTACCCATTGTAATTATTGTGTCCTTACAAAAGGCAAATGTAAAAGGCTCACAATAGATAGAGAACAGAAGAAAACCCATTCAGTACATAAGGGCAAATGGCAATTGATTATATATTTGGATTTTCTTTATGGCATTGTCTTTATGGATTTTCTTAATAGCACAACTAGTCCTCTTGTACTGTGCAAAAAGAGAAAATAATTGCTGATTAAGATTAAAATAATAGTTTTCATTTTGTTGACAGTAATGGTGACCTAAAAAAATATCCAAATCTATGATGTCTAAACGCATACTTGCCACGTACATTTTCATATCTTTGACACCCAGGTTGACTTTGGTATGAAAATGTCAGTAAAATGGATTAAGGGGTAATAGGTGCTCAGAGCATATGGAAAGGATAATCCCATAGCCCAATAAATGCCCAAATACTATTCTTTGGGAATAATATGCTCTTTTCTTTGTAAACGACCATAAAGAACTTGGCTGTTTTGTACAATTTATCCTCCTATGTGGTCAGGGAAAGAGTAAATTGACTAATTTATTGTTACCAACCGGTTTAATGTACTGCATTAATGTGATTTTTTTTTTTAGTAGGTGAAATAGGTTAATTTTATTATATTGTCATAAGGTTACCATTTAAATAAACACTAAAATAATAGCAGTCCTACAGGAAACTGAAATAAACTTAAATACATTAGCTGGCTTGTGGATATTTAATTTATCCTTCAAATCAATAGAAACCCTTTTCATTGTTAAAGAAATGTATGTATGGAAGCAATTAAAACATGCCTCCTACTAAATGTGTAAGGGTTAAGAACCCCCACTATTACACAGCCATGCAATCAGTAAGATGGCACATTAATGGAAATATTTGCTTTAAATGCAGCATGCATTAAATGTGCTTAGTTTTTCATTGTCTGGCAAAAAGTTGCAAGCGAATGTCACGGGTCATATACTCTTCTTTCATTGTGCGCTCATCAAGTGAATACACAGACAATCCAGCTCTTGGAATTATACCAAAACCAGCATGAACACTTGTGCTCTTCTCTAATCATTAAAAAATTTAATGCTTCATTTAACGAACTGCTAAAAGCTAACATTTCTGTAATCATCTGTACTATAATATTGCAGACGTATATCTGTGTATGCTAATGAATTCCATTAATCTCTAAGCAGAAGGAGGACACAATGGGGAAGCCACAATGGGAAAGACACCAATCCTATGTGTCTGAAGGGGCTCACTAGATGACTTTGAGTAAAATATCAGGAGCACCAAAAACATTGGGTTACAAGGGGTCATGTGTATACCCCATATAGTTTCCTACAGAGATCATGCAAATACTACAGAGTCCTATTTAAAGCAATGTATAACCAACTATCTTTTCTGGACAGGCTGTCCTACTGGAGTAAGAACACCAAAGTTAGACACTCAAGCATCATATATCTGGATCCTGACATTGTGATAAGTAGGCTTAGATGGTAAGGCTTACATCATAATAATGTTGAAGAGGTCACAGGCAGCTGAGGCAGGTACTGTAGATAGACAAAAAGAATTGGGCATAGTGCAACATAACCTCCTGTTTAATGCACAGCTACCGCAGGACAATATGAAGCATTATTTGTGTAAGGACATGTAGTAATAGAAGGAGCTAAAGAGATAGTTACATATGAAAAACAGTTGAGACTCAGAGCAGAATCATTACATGAATACGGTGTCCATTTTAGTACATCGGTACTCCATTCCCTTAAACTGCATCCTCCCTTCTCCAAAACCTTCTCATCCATCCTCCGAAACTTCTTCCTCCCTCCCCTCAAACTCCCTACTCCCTACACACTCTTCCTTGCTCTATCCTCCCCCTCTTCATCATCGCTTCCCGGTCCTCCCTGCTCCATAGACTGTCCTCCCTGATCCATGCCTTATTACCCTTCCTGCATTATATGTCCTCCCTGCTCCATGCTATGTCACGGAGCATGACAGAGAAATTACACTTGAAGGAGAAGGGAGGACAGATGATGTAGGCAGACTGACAAAGCATGGAGCAGAGAGGACAAATGGTGCAGGAAAGCTGATGCAGCATGGAGCATGAAGGAAAGAAGATGGAGCCGGGAGAACAGGACAGTGTGGATGGAGCAGGGAGAATGGAGGTTGAGTGGAAGGGGCTTAGCAGGATGAAGATTGGCTGGGAGAGTTTTGGAGAAGGGAGTTTGAGAGGATGGGGTACAAATGTCCTCAAATGGACACCCTATCTGTGCTCTCAGACACAGTTTTGGAACGGCTCCAAAATTCATCAAATTCATTGTTTTGTTGTCAGACTGGCCATTGTTTTTAGCCATGGCCAATTTCAGCATTCACATGTAGTAACGATGAACTCAAATTTATATTCTGTGTATAGGTTTTTGTATCTTAGTAGAACAAAAAGACTTACAAATTGTATTTTTCATTTATTGATATTCCTCACAGCAATCTCAAAGACCCATCTAAGCATGGAATAAGAAAAAAACAGATCATTATTCCTAGCCTGCGCACAGGCTTACATGAATTCCGTGTACTGTAAATAAAGATTGTGTTAAGCGTTAAGGTGGGTTTGGATAACCTCCTGCACAAGAACATTAAAGGCTTAATGAGACATAAATTAAATTAAATAAGGGTCCCCCTGCAAAAATACTATAATGTACTGCAAAAGATTGTGGGTCTTTAGACGAGCATGTGATTTCTGGTAGAATGATCATTATTTGTTTATTATGTTGCCCAAAGCTTGCCAAGCTCAGCATGTTTGTTTAAATTAAATTAAATCCTTGGAAAAAAACAATGACAACATGTTACATCAAATTTTCGTAAAAAGATTTGTGACTATATGAATGAATATTGATATTTTTGAAGGGTTGTGTAAGTCATTCTTCTTCCACACCACAAACAGGTTACTAGGATGCTTAAAGATCACCACCTTTTAACAGAAGGCACCCATAAAGTTAATGCAGTGTTACCAAGTTATTTTTATATGATATAGCTTGCTAAGCTCAGTTATATCTTAACATCATTAGGAATGACATTATTAATGCAAACCCACAAGTATTTACTACATAGAGTATATACATGGGTACATACTTCAAAGCTGCAAATGTGATTTATACATGACTCTCATTGTAGATCATTGTACTCAAATTAACTAAACTTAAATGAACTTTCATAACGGTATTTAGTGTCAAATGTGTTGATAAAAATTATTCACAATTAGCGCTCACTTTAATAATATGCACTCTTCTGTAACTTTTAATGAAATATTCATGAAGCTACAAAGATACTCATGACAAATTGCTAATGACTTCATTGTTCCAGTTAGATGTACCTAATTGGTTATTCTTTGAATATTTCCCTATTTTTTAAATAATATATTCCACTGTGTATTTAAAAGTGCAATGAAAGCCATGAGTTGTGGGTGAGACAATCAAGCAAATGTCAAAGGGCAATTTGGTGACTGCCCTACAATTAAAAAGGTGGCTAACTGCTCTTAAAACTTTTCACTACAAATTAGAATCCAACACAGCTGAGTTTTGATAATCAATCACTTAGAAATCACTTTGATTTGCATGCAAAGCCAGTTCTGGTGAATAAGATCAAGTGTTTATCAGAAATTATAACAGTTTTGAATGTAACATCATAATTCATGTTTTTTATTTGGCAGAAAATTCACGAAAAAAGTAGTAGATCCTATTTTTGTCCTGATGGATTGATCAAAATATGTTAACATACTTGAACCACTTGAAAATAACTAGTTCCCATAACACATGAATGTGATTAAAAAAGGAAACATAACATATGTTGAAAAAAAAACTGTAAACTGTTTTAACAAGGTTTGTAATTTGCCACTTATCATTAATTTTCATGACAAGGAAGGTTAATTGCTGTTGAGCTGAACTATGCTCCAAGATCAAATTTGCAATGACAGCTTTAGTAATTTGGGTTCTCAGTAAAGAATCAGACAGGTGTCATGACGGCAGGTATTGGGTCAGGTAGGAGTTTGTGTGCAGGAACAGGTGCAGGCTTAGAATTCGGCATGGGGCAGGCAGATGTAGAAGTGCCTGCTTGCAGATGGCTGTCTGCTGCAGCCTTGGACTTCTTCTTAAAGGGCATCAACAGGCACAGAGTAGATGACTATTATCTAGTCCATTTGATATGACTATGTTTTGCTTCTTTGGACCACATAAATGTTTTTAAAGAAACAATAGGCAGTAATAGCTGCACATGCAGAACTTTAAATACTAGAAATAAGAGAAAATGGTTTATAGTCTCTAAATAAGAAGTTATAAATGTGCTTCAGTAAGCTGAACAAAATCAGTTCACTGTTTAATGTTATATGGAATATAACTTATCATGTGTTTCAAAAGAAAATATAAATTACAATAACAATATAAATAATTTATAAATTGTAAAAAGAAGCCATAATGTACGACACACAAGCACATTGCCAAACGAGAAATCTGTCTTTGGTAGAAACAGCGCTTTTGAATGCTCTTGATTTAGCTCCTACATGATGCTTTGCCCCTTGGTGTATGTGGTGGGATGTTATAACATTATATAAACAACAGAGACAATATAAAGAACTCTGCAGTGACCTCTTCATTAACAGAAACGTACAAAGAACCAGGTGTTATCCTCTGAGACTGGAAGAGCGAAGACAACAAAAAGGATTCTTTACAGTAAGCACAATAAAGGTAGGGAATTCACTGCCAAAAGAGGTGAAGCTATCAAATTAAATGGATTCCTTCAAAAGGAGTTTGGATATTTTTCTAGAAAAGCAGAACATACAGGGCCTTAAATGATAAAATAAACATTAATATTTTAGAGCTTCTTGATCCAAGGAGAAATCTGATTGCTTTTTTTACCTATAACTGTCACAATAGCTTAATTGTGGGGGATTGCCTTCTCTTGGATCAAAAGCAGGAAGGATAGGTAAAATGGTTGAGGGGCTTTGGTCTTTTTTCAACCAAAATTACTGTAACCATATGGAGCAGCCTCCCAGCATGATGTATTATGATGTCCACATAACCTTGAGATTTTTCTTTTCCTCATCTTTGAACGTTTATATTAAGTTGGTGTTTTGGGTGAGATTTTTACAGATATTATTATTTTATGTTTTAGGTTTAGAATGATCTGAAGTAGGATTTTTTTTAGTATGCGCATATATATATATATTGCATTGCAATGGTTACCTATAGGTTTTGCCATTCGTTTTCTTTTTGTTTTAGGGACCTCATTAACAGATATTTGTACTAATGCACAAAATTGGTGTTAAAAATAAAGCTTGTACAAATCGGAATTCACAAGTCTACTACCTATGAAGTAGTGATAGGGTTCCTCAGTCAAAAGATGTTACTAAGTAAATCTATTTGTACTATTTCTCAGAGAATGAATCCACAGAGATAAATATACAAGTAACATCTGCTATAAAATGTGTATCAAAGCATTCTGAAATATGTACATGTAAAATTTCAGCATGCTGAAAGTACCCATAATAATGGTTTCCCCTGATGTACAGCTTCTACCTGGATTTCCTGGAACCCACAGCAAAAATATATCAGAAGTACTTTTTTTTCAGCATGTGCACAGCATGTCATAAAGCAGCATAACAATGAATATTATTATGTAAAATATGAGGTTGTTTCACAGAAATTGTCAAATGATTTGAAAGGTAAAAAAAAATTAATCAAAATATTTTATAGGTAAGGATGCACAAAAGTCAAACTGTTTGAACTGAATACAGTTCAGCCCAGCTCACGAAGAATATGAATAAATGAAATTATGAGATATGGAAAAGTACTTGTGATAAAGGCCAAATGCCTGTTGGAATACAAATGAAATAAACATTAATCATGTCCATGTGTTAGTCACTGTTCCAACTATGCTTTGCATATTTATTACTAAATGAATGCTAACTATTTTCTGTTTTTAACTCTTACATTTATTAAAACAAATATTTATTCTGCAGAAGGAAGCATAATAAATTACAGTGCAAAGGTGTAATGCAGAACCAATATGGGTTTAGAGATTCTAATTTTAATCCCAATATAAACATATTTCCATTTTAAAGCGTCCTAAATTGTTGATGTCAGGTATAACCTAACGTGTATGCTTTAAACAGCCCCCACATATGGCTAATTTGATTGGTGGCAAAATAAAGCAAATACAGTTTTGATGAGTTTGTGCCAAACTCCAATACCTAATGCATGTCTAGGTTTTTTTATATTTTTTATATTTTTTCTGTATAAGGCTTTTGTATAGGATCAGTAAGCTATGCCTATGGAGATTTGTCCTTGTAACTGAACAAGCAGGCTAAAGGTTTGTGGAATCATATGTATTTGAGTAAAGTTCAGAAACAGAACCTGGTACAGTGTGGTCAGGGTCATCTTCATAACAAGGCCAGGAAATTGCTGGGTTGTTTAAGCAGAGAGGACATTGTTTTGTGCTAAGATGTGTGTCCATTGCCAGCTTAGCCCAGCCAAGTTTGAAATTCACCGCTGGAGTTGCTAGATTTGTCGCACAGAAGAAATCTGCCCCAAATTGTATTTATGAACCACACTTGTGAGTAGCATTGGCCTAGGATCAAGAGTACTGGGTAGGTATTATCATTGGTTTAGTCCCATTTAAACTGGCCGAGACATATTTAAAATTTAGGATAACCCTTAGAGGTACACTCTAAAACAGTAATATAGTGCTGCATTGGACCTCTTCTTCAGTGGGTGTAGCTGCAATGCCTTTGTGACATGGCTCTGGTTTTGCAATAATAATAAGGCTTCTCTGCCTTTTGGCTAAGATCAAGTGTGGTATCACCTTAGGGAAAGGAGGGAGATTCAATGATCCTCTGGTCAGAGGTCAAAGGTTTACAAAGTCTAAGAGTGCTTTATCCGAATGAGGAAAATTAATCCCCGTCGCTGACTGTTGTCTCATCCTCAGGTGTTATTCCCCTATTTGTGTGCCCCTGGAATTGTTAAATGCTTTTTTTATTGTATCATGCGATTACTGTCACCTATCTGTATTCTGCAAGATGTTTGCCTTCAGGTGTACTGTTGGTTTTTGACAGTTTACAGATGATATCGCTGTATGTACTTGGTTAAGCTGCTGATGTTGATGTTCTGCACTTCATCCCAGTTTTACCTTGTGGGTAATGTATGCTCAGTTCTTGAATAAACTCAATCACTCAAACTCAAACACTGCAGAAAAAAAACATTCTTCTGCTACAACTTTGTTCTGTGTGTAATCTTTTCAGAAACTCACAAAGACGGTGCCAATGAAGAAGCTTGGTGCCTAATGCTTTGTAGTGTGCTAGGAACTTGCTGGATCTTGAGGGAACAGGTCACTGCTTGGCACTGTCGCAGGCTGATCCTCAGCATGTGCAAAGACTGCTCCACTCTCCTAGTCTCCTTATTCCATGGACTCTTGTCATATCCCTATCAATCTCATCCCTACCCGTACATCTTCAGGTGTCATTGCTAAAGCAATATCTTGTGGCATTGGCTGACTACCTGGCATTGGCTGACTACCTATCCCATGTACCTGACCAGGCATTCTGTGGCAACCTCTCCTGAGCACCTACAGGAAGTATTTCTTATGGACTGGCATCCGGACCTCCGGCAAGTGCTTTGCTACCTATACTCAGTGACAAAAATTAAACATACCTAGTCTTATGTGAGACTCCATTCAGCTGCATGGAAAGAGGCCCTTCCTGGAAGGCAGCCGCACGCTTTGCATTGCTGTATGCAGCTTGGACGCCCGCTTGCTCAATGGGGCTCTGAAAGCCACTGCTATCCAATAAAGGTTGTGCATGCCCAGAGGCTGGTATTTGCCTCTGTAAGTCTTGAACACCTGTACAATTGTTGTGCCTCTCAGTATAACTTGGCGTGTTATTTTCTCTGTTTGCTCCCATGGCCTGACCTTGCCTTCCTTACCCTGTACCTGCCTACCAGTTCCTGTTACCTGTGTATCTGGATCCCCCATATCTCTGGCTTGGGACTACCCAGTTTGTGTTTCAGCTGAATTTTATAGAATACCTCAGTATCATATTTGCACATATTTTTTATGTTTACAATATAGAATTGGAAAGGATTGAGCTGAAAGGTACCTAAAAATCAGAGATATGGCAAGCTGATGAGAATGATTGTGTATACACAACATTCTTCTGGTAAAGGTTTTGCAATTAAGTAACATGTTTTCTAATACTTAGTGTTCCTTGAAAGAGTTTTATAAAATGGAAAATGTTCATTAAAAATATATTTATTCATTAAGAATATAAAATATATAAAACAATTCCAATAATGTGTTATCTACTGAAAGTTATTGTATGCCTTCACATATGTTAACACTTTTCTGTTTGCTGTAGCTGATGGTATATATCCGATAATGGCTTTTTTTGTAACAGATGTCAGTATAATTTTCAGCGTATGTGTTTTTTCCATTTAGTACACTTTTGTGGGAATAATCATGGCAGACTTTGTTTCATATTGGAATCCATTATGTCGTGTTTTCTGACAGCCTGGCTGAGAATAATGGTCTGCTTGGCATTCAGAATTAAAAAGCTGGTACTTTAATAGTGATGGCATCAGTCTATGATTAGGTCATGCTCGGCTAGAGGCAAGCAATGTTTATCTCTCTCATCCCTACAAGTGGGATTTACCATATGACCCATATGTCAGACAACATAAATTTGACATTGTAAACCTTCCCAATGACCAGAATCCAAATGAAATATAAAAAAATAATTATAAAATCAAGCTTAATTCATAGTTTCAAATACATGAATTTACTTATTCAAAAATCTATGACAGTTTTTTAGTTTGCCACAATTTCTCCTCTTGTGCCCTGTATAAGCCACATAATCTACTACTCCTTGCCTTATGGTCATACCTATGCGTGTCATAGTGTATCCCATCCTAGCATGTTCTATATTATTGATCCAGTGTTTGACCCAGCTTCCTTTGGCTTCCTGATCTCAGCTCTGTTGTACCGCTACCTGAACTCCGGCGACTGACCATGGCTTTGATATTGATTACCCTGAACTCCAGCTTCCTGCCTATGCATGTGCACCTTTAGAATTTGACGCCGGTCTCAGAGAATCATCAAAAAGTCCAGCCACTGCTCAAAAGGTTCAACCCAAGGGGAACTGGTTGGAGGGCAAGGAACTCTTCAGAGAATGATGGGCTTTGTCGTGTGGGGACAGTGTCCTACCATGCACCAGTGTCTCCCCTGATACTCTGAGTGTGACATTCTTATTCCTGTCACAAACTGACTTGCAGTTTTGCAAACTTGACATAGTATTTACATAGGATGCCTAGCTAACTGTACTGTTTAGTGTTATTTAATGTCTTTATGACACCTCTGGAATCCCCCCTCATACTGTAGGAAGTAGTTGTGTAATCTTCCTAGAAACAAATAATGTACTATATGATAATAATATCTTCACACTGTCCACAGTATGTAAATTGTATTCCAGCTGCTGTATCACATTTAGTTCTCCATAGTTTTGAAACAAAGCACTCATTAAATAAAAATGCAGGTTTTTAAGCATAAAATAACTTTGTATTATTAAAAAAATCAAAACAGAGCAAAGTTATGAAAATCCCTATGCATACTTCCTTATGTAACCCATTTGTTTAGAAACATGCAAACAAATAATGTTTCCCTTATCATCTCTATTGAATAAGTGATATAGTTCTAAAAGAACATTGCAAAGTTCCCTGTATAATTGAGCAATTAAAAATTGATCAGTTCATTGTTGCAAAAATAATGAAGTCAAAACCGCATTTACAAAGAAATAGACTGCAAGATATGCCAAGTTCCCAAAAAACACCAATAGTTAGGAATAGCTCTGCTGAAAGATAAATGATCGGTGGGGGGCAAGTGAAGCTTAGTGGAACCCCAGCCTTTCCAGTCCATAACTAACACATTCTTCTCTAACACACACATTAACGCACACTCATTCTTACACACATACAGTACATTCTTACCTTGTCTGGAGCCTGTCTTCAGTGGTATCGCATTATATGACCCCACCGAGCTGCCACCTCCTGAATGGGCCGGACTGAATTGGGACAGCCCCTTTTCGAGGAATTAAAAGCGGCAATTGCCCCCTCTAGTTAGCTGTCATGGTTTCACAGCCACACAAGTTTTCTCTAGTGTGGTGAGCTCTCTGCCTTTTCACTGTGTGCTGTGGGTGGTTCTTTGAAACTCCGCCTTGCTCCTATGTAAGCCGGCAGCCTGCAGGATTCGATTGCCCTTGTGTTGTGCTCTGGTTACAAAGTGCGTTCCTGTGTTCCTGATTTTCCTGTGTATGACCTGGCTTCGTGGAACTTCTCTTCCGGCTCCTGATTCATGGCTATTGTGCCCTGACACCGCTGTGTCTGATTCCTAGTCCCTTACACTAGCCCACCTCTGCTGATCAGAAAAGTTAATTAGAGCAGAATAATGCATTATGGCTATAAGATACATAGAGAATAAATATATTTATTTAAAAAACAAGGTTGAATTTGTTGCACTATGTTCTGCTTTGTAAAAATCCTGAAAGAGTGCTTCCATTTTAATTAGGTTGGTCTTTTGAAGAGTAAATTTAATGGCCAGTGGGCACACACATAAAAGGTTAGTCTAATGAACACAGCCCCTTAAATTGTTTTAGCAGGTAGTATAATTACAACGTTCATTGAATACTTTTATTTAGCCAGAAGCTTAGAATAATTTCTAAGTTTAAAAGACTCTTCAGTTTAATTAAAACAGATTTAAATAATGGTCTTTTTATTTAAAAAACATTATATGATATATATATATATATATATATAACCTAATCATATAATGTTTTTTAACATATATATATACATATATATATATATATATATATATATATATATATATATATTAAGCTTTCAACTTTTTGTTTTAATTTTCACCAGCTCCAGTGATAGGTAAGCATCAGTTAGAGTTTGCGCTAGACAGCTCAGGATAAAGATTTACAATATATCTTGCTATAAGGCATACATAAAGTGGATAACTATGTTGAGCACCTTCTGTTCCTATGCTCAGAATGTGATTTGTAGGTCCAGGCTGGCCATTGGGCACACTGGGCACATGCCCAGTGGGGTGGTGCAGATAGCTCCCTACTGTAAAAGCATCATGTAGACTTAGCTCACCAGCCAGCTACTGCTTAACTGCATCTCTCTTCCATAAAAGTGTTGTTTTTTTCTATTATACAGGGTAAGAAAATGCTTAAAAATTGTAGGTATAATACAAAGATTCATAATAAACAGCTATGATTGTAAAAACAAAGAAAATATCCATCTTTTTTGTACACGCATTTACAGCACACCCACATTGTGTACAAAAAATGTTATAATATGTAAAATGTTACTGCAACATATCACTGCAATGTATGTACAAGGTATATCTTAACATTGACTATTTTGGGGGGGTTTTTCAATCTCAGCCCTAAAATATATTATACATATAATTCACAAGGGGTTTGATAAAAAAATGCTTTTGGAAAAGTATTTTTTTGATCACTTAAGAAGTGAAACTACAGAGAAGACATTTGTGATAACGCAAAATCAACGTTTCCTTGGCATTCATTTCCTGAAAATGAATTTTTATTTGAATTAAAGAAATTGAAAGAAGCAATGGAGAGTAATGTTCTTAAGAGACCAAAAACTAATTGAGCAGCAAATTATATCTTCCAGATGGTATGTATACCATGTGAATCCAACAAATTATAAATATCCTCAGGTGTTCTCAAGAACCATTCCAAAATCAAATATATCTACTGAAGCATGTTACACATCAGATATAACACCAAATGTTACTTTAAGGAACTGTGTGTAGAGCAAATTGTCAATCCCTTGGTGTTTTACCGACTATTACAAATACACTGCATTAGGTATAGATTGGATTCCGCGTGTCAGGCTGTACACTTGAAATATTTATTTGACGTTAAAATGTTCCCAATTATTAAGGTTTGATAGGATAATCCAGTAAAGAGGACAATTATGTAAGTTTCATACCAAGTATTTTCAAGAAAAAGCTTTTGACTGTCAATTTACTTAATAAACTGGGGTTTGCCATTAGTGTTATCTTTAAGGGGATATTCCAGATCTAAACTATGTATGTATTTACAGACCAAAACATGGTCAGCTGGACTCCAATGTGCATTGTAGTTTGAATGTATTGTAGTTGACATTGAATTTTGAGTGTTAGGATGCAATCAGAACTGTATATGATTTTATATATATATATATATATATATATATATATATATATATATATATATATATATATATATATATATATTGTGGCAGGATGGCCCGATCAAAACGAGAAACTTTTTATAAAGTCTGAGGGCCTCTGTCTTGACTGCCTCTCTCCTTGTTTCCAGACACCTAATGCCTCTAACGGCCACCCTTTAAACACCTGAGTGCAGGTTAATTGTCTCCACCTTACTGACCTCCAGCAATTAACCCCCTCATGCTGGGAATAATGAGCGTTCCAATCCGCCACCTATGTAGACAGACTCCATTACCTTGCCACAATATATATATATATATTACCTAATGTTTGACTTATTGTTGACCTGGACTGGATTTTACCACCCTTGCAGGTATGACGTTAGTTATAATAAGGTATGATACTACCTTACATATAATCTGTGTGTTTATATCCTTTGTATATCATTTAATACTTACAGAATCTGTGTTAACTTAATTTTTTGGAGTGCCAAACGGTACAAGAAACAAGAAAGTGTTCAGTAGAGAGCCATATTGTCCAAGGGGTATACATTTTTTTTGCATTTGGCTGTTAGTTAGAATATAAAAGTGATTCTTCAGAATCCTCCTGTATGCATTTGCCCTTTTGTATGCCGCTGGCTATTTTATGTTAAGGAGAAGTATTCGGACATACACATCTATTGGCATGTGATAATGCAACGGGGTGGGGGGGGGCAATCAGTAGCAAAAATGATTGGACCATGGAAGAGGTGGGATGCAGATTCTACCCAAGGCCAGGGCCGGCTGAAGACTTAACGCCGCCTGGGGCGAAGTTTAAAATAACGCCCCGCCGACGCTGACGCCATTATTCCCCCCCCCCCCCCGGTACTTACCTTTAAAGAGTCCTGCCGGCGAGTCTCCCTGCTCTGCCACGGTGCTGGTTTGTAATGCTGAGCGCCGGAAATTGACGCCACTTCCGGCGCTCATCATTACAAGCCGGCACCGAGACTGAACAGGGAGACTCGCCGCAGAGGAGAGAGAGAGGGGCGCCGAGCGGGTAAGCGAAAACTACTCGGCGCCCCTCTCTCTCCTTCGCTTCAAAACAAACAACCAAAAAAAACGCTTGGGGCGGCAAAGTGCCGCCTGGGGCAATTGCCCCAGTCGGCTCCATTGTAGGGCCGGCCCTGCCCAAGGCAATTGTAAAGTCTTTTTTGTTTGTTAAGAAAACATCAAGACATCAAGACAAGACACCCTGTGGCTACATTGATATATAATCTAATTTATTTTGTGTTTACAGTTAAGATATTATTATTATTATTATTATTACTATTATGTCCAGTTAACCTGAGGAACTGGTCCTCAAAGACCTCAGACTGCCAAATAAACTAATAGTCCCTCAGATATTCTTGAAATCTATGTATTCTATGTAAGCTATGATATCTATGTAATCATCTCGTGCTGAATAATGATTAACTCAATACATTGCATTGGAGAACCAATCATTCTATAATCAGTAAAATAAAATATGCTAGCAGCTCAAAAGGAAGCATCAATTGTTCTTCTATAACAGAAAAAATCTCCCCACCATCAGTTTCCACATGCTGCACAGCTGGGAGGCTTTGCATTGTGGCAATTATTCTAATTTTCTTATTGCTCCCAATATTTAAGAATAGTGTTATGCTACTCTAATCTACTTAAAGTGATTTAGCCAAATCAGATAGCGTGTGTTTGATCCCAAGCAAATCAAAGCAGCAAAATAAGCAACGGAAGAGACAATTTTTATAAAATATAATTTTCTCTAAACAGCAATCACAGTGGAGCTGCTTGAAAGACAGCGAGAATGATGTTGATAATTATGAAGTTGGTGATATCATTATTGAAGTGAGGGGAGGGTTGTGATTAAGGGTTAACCCAAATTTGCTTTGATCTGGCATGTACAATAATGCTTTCTTATCATTTGCCAAAGCCAAGATACAATTTCTAAGAAATTAAACTACCTTATGCATGAATTATTGTTGTCATTAAATATAAATATATAAAAATGATAATTAATGGGTAACTCAATATTTCTAGATAATCAAAACATGGTAGCAATCAGGACGTAGTTTTCTGTGTACAATAGAAATACTAGTATGTTGATATTGCAGTTTCAAATTAGTGAAAAAGGTGATATTTTTATTTATATACCATAATGTGCGACAAAATTTGATAACACCAAAAATGTAAGTAACTTTCAAACCTCCTTTAATACTGTAATTCATTTTAGTAATGATGCCATCTCTTCATCTGTGTCCTCCCATATTTATCCTTGAGCAGAGGGTTTGAATAATTTGTTTGCTGTGGTATTGAGGATAAATGTGTAAGGTGAATGGTCTGGGATAACAGTGTTCTTGGTGGGATGCACCAAGATGTCAAACTGTCATACTGCATTGGGACATCAGAATAATCTCTAGAAAGGTGTTATGTTCTCATTCATTAGGAAAGGCAACAAGATATTTATAAGTGTAACAATTCGACATTAGTTGCTGTGAAAAATAACGAATGACTCATGTGTTAAATAAATTGAACACTCTAAATGTTAGTTTATTTCATTTACAATCATCCTTCTAAATCCGGAACCATAGAATTTACTTTTTGGTGACTTGCTTCTACTAAATCTGTACAGCAAAGTTCAAAACCTCTATAGAGCCCGAGGTGAGTAAGGATTTAAGGACCTGAATTCAGAAAAAAAAATATTTTAGTAAAAGACAAATGTATTCTTTTTGTACCGGTGGCAATTTTCCTTTAAAATGGGAACGCACACTATTTTTATTGCAATTATCAAATTAAAAATACATTTTCAAAAATATTGAATATTGTTTTCTTTTTCAAAACCATTTCATTTTCTGAATAATATATTGTTATCAGTCCCAAACAACCAAACACTGACAGTCTGATGTAGGGAAGTCTATGTAGGAACAGATGTCCTTTGAGCAGGGAAAGTCAACAAAATATCACATGACTAACAACAATGGCAGCCTCCAGGTCTGCAGATATAGGAAGTTTATTGGAACAGAATGAGATAAAACCAATCTGTGTTATTGTACGTAGTTTTTTTTAATGGAAATTCTCCTATAAATTCACTGGGTTAAAGTCATAATGGTCTAAAGTCAGCCATGGCCACATACAGTATAAGTATTGTTGTACATTTTGTTGTTAAGTTGGCATTTTGAGCTACAATAATGCCAGATAGTTTTGGTTGGACTACCCCCCCCCCCAGCAAATAGCCTAGACTGCATTGTCACTCTACCAATGTCTTTCTTCATTATAATTAATTACTTACTTCCCCTCTTGAGGATGACATTTTGGCTTTTTTATAACATATATGCATTATGCTAGGGCAACCCTTCATACAAGGCAAATGCTATTTACTATTTGTGGTTAGATACGCAGACATTTTATTTGAAAAATAAAGCTTTGCTACATGGCCAGAACTTAGGAAATAAACTATTCTGCTTCTTAGTTACATTTATCTACAGAATGTATGAAGATGTCAGGAGGCTGATGACAACACAAAAATATAATTGTCTGCTATGTCCACCTCACTAACTTCTCAATTTCTTGGAAAATCTCATCATCACAAAGTATTCGTTCTTGTCCCTATTATCCATGTCAAATGTCACATGTGTAACCAAGCTCAAAACAAAGATGAGTAGTTCAAGGTTATTATCACACACAATGAACCATTATGATGATATAGTGAAGTAGGAACAGGCCACCAAGTTGTATTCATATATTACATGAGTACACAACCCTAGGCCTCAATGGTTACAAACAGGCCAGGAATTCTATTTATCCTTCCTAACAAAAAAGTAGTTTAATGACTGCTTATTGCAGTCTGAAGATGTGACAGGACAGATAACTAAAGATGTATTACAGCTAGCATACTCTTTCAACTTGTAATATCTCCCTGTGCTTGATGAGCAAAAGATGTAACTATGGAAAACTAGAAATCCGTAGGTTTGCTGTCAGGAGTTAAAAAGGCCGTGCGAGTGAGCCTATTGGTCGCCTGCCGGATCCTCATCTGGCATCAATCAATTGGTTGATGCCAGAGGATGACCCTGCAGGCGACCAATAGAGTCGTTTGCACCGCCCCTTAATCCCTGACAGCGAACCTACAGATTTCCGCTTCTGTCAACCCCTGCAAAGATAAGGTAGGCTAGATGGGGAAGGGACCAGGGAGATTAGTAGATGAAAACGAACTCGAACATTCTTCGTGTTCTGTGTCTTGTGTACGTTTTACCGCTGCTATCTTCGCTTCTTCGTTTTTTCGGGACGAACATAAAAACGCACTCTTCGTGTTCGTTTTCATGTTCGCCCGAAGACAAATGCACAAGTCTAGTTCTGACATTGAAGTTGCATTCCACAGAAAACTTTGGAACTTTGCCAATTTTGACAATTTGTACGAATATCAGAAAATGAGGTCAGACCTCCATGTAATAGATGAAAGCAAAGTAAAAAGCTCTGAATGTTTGTCTGAAATTTGTGGGCTTTTACTCCTATTTTCTCACACTCACATCTACATTCTCTTAAACTCTCATCCACATTCACTCTGTCTCTCTCACGCTGTCTCTGAATGTCTCCCTACATTCTCAGTCGACCAATTCCGCTTCCATAAGAGAGATTGTGAACGGAAATGGGAACGTGAGATTTTATTTCAAAGTTTAAAATGCCACCACCCCCCCACCCCACCCTGAATCTGAAATGAAAAGGCAAGAAACAGAATTCCTTGTCTGAAAATTAACGGGCCAAAAATGAACCAAAAGATCTGTCCGAATCATCAGCAGGACGTCAATTCATTTGGTTGAAAAAAGCTGTCTTTGGTAAATAAAAATGTTGATATTTTTGGTTTTATGTAACTGTGTGCAACGTATGGTTTGGCGAATAGACCCATATTTGTTGGCCTAATAGATCATTAAAGTAATGCTACAAATGCATGCAAATTTGTACAAACTTTAACACGGATAAAAGTGTCATATAATGACATTTCAAATCATTAAAGAAAAACCTCTAGTCTATATCATTGTCACCATTTACTAGGCATGTTTAATTCAGAGGGAGCCCTAGGAAGTTTTTTTTCTGCTATAATTAGTTGGACTTTAATTTTTCCTGGCTTCAACCACCTTTATTTGGAGAAAGAAGGAAAAAAAGGGTACACCTGATAACTAAATCAAATCGCATTTTCCCCTATCTTTTTCTGAACTGAACTTGCGTTCTATCTAATGAATCCCTGAAGTAGTATGGATTGGGTTTAGAGAAGTAGGCTTTAGAGGTTACAGCTACCTAAGTGAGTACTCGACGTTTCAGTAAATTGTCAGAATAAAAATAATTTAAATTGGCTCGTTGGGCAGATGCCACATGTCACCCATGGGGAATGCCTGTTTCTGTAGATTAAAACACTTGCTTTCATGCATAGCTGTTTTGCCTCCAGGGAAAGACTTTAATTCCAGTTTTGAGTGATACAATAAAAGGTCAACATTTTAAACCCAGCTACTTCCTAATAAAAAGCTGCTGTGAAAGTCGTGCCTAAGAATTGTGGTCTGATTACAAATGCTCTTCAACTGCATTATTAGCTTATTGAGTGACCTTATATGTTAAGACCGTACTGTTAAATAGATAATGGTTATGTGATTGGGTATATTGCATTTTGGGGTCTACTCACTAACGGGGAGCTTGGAAGAGAGTTGTTCATTTCATCTCCTTGATATCACTATACATACTGAAGGACAAACCCCAACGAGATAGTCTAAGCTGGTCTTGTATAATGTACAGTATGTCAAAAAATTCAACACAGATGCAGCGACAAAAGTGCTTCTTGAAAAATGTGTGCAGATTTTGTATGTATAGATTAAGGTAGGGGGCACCAGTTAACCTTTTTGGAGTGCTTTGCACATCACACATGTACCAACAAAATCGGAATTTTGTATACAAGATAACCTGTGAAGGACTGGTTCTGTGTTTTTTTTTTTCTTACTTGGTTATGATTCTAATCTAAAATGCTAGATTCATATTCCTTCAGATATTATGGTGTAGATGTGAGCAATCACAATGCATCAGAATTAAACCAGCGTGTGGTTACTTATTGTCAATGTTACAGCTTGACAAATGGTGTAATGAAAGTTCACTCTGCAGGTTGAGTTGGAGAACATGTAATTTTTGGTTTGATTTTTCTGATGGAGACATTTTAATGAAGAACAGCCAGCCACACCATCTAATTATATGGGACTGCTGTTAAGTTTTTGAAAGCATTACTTGGATATGACCCAATAGTTTTGAAATGGGCATGAATAATTGACACCCTGGACTACAGAAGAGATGGAGCTTTAACTGTTGGAGTGCTGGAAGTCCAGGCTGTTTTTAGCTTTATCTTACTTTAAAAATATTGCAGCTAACACATTTTAGTGAATATATATATATATATATATATAGAAGCATTATTAAACACTCATCTACAGACACCAGACAAGCCAGAAAGCTTGTTTTTCCCTCTTAAATCTCATCGTGCTGCCACAACCACAAGGGATTCTGGGTAGGCACATGCAAAAAAGGTCAACAATGATCACCTTTTGCCTCTATATCCACTTTATACATGGATCCCATGAAAGTAATTGCCCGCTGTACAGGACAGCCTTTAGACAAAACTCGGGAAGAGGTGCAATAGCCAGATCACCACTCATGGACAGCTGTTTGTCTAAAGGGTGTCCTGTACAGCGGGCAATTACTTTCATGGGATCCATGTATAAAGTGGATATATTTGCATGCGCCTACCCAGAATCCCTTGGGGTTGTGGCAGCATCATGAGATTTCTGAGGGAAAACAAGCCTTCTGGCTTGTCTGGTATCTGTAGATGAGTGATTAATAATACTTCTACATACCCCCAAATTTTAGTGGAAGGCTTTTCCATCACCTTTACCCACCATAACTTACGTAATGGTATTTCTTGGTTACCCAAGCCTGAAGTAGTAAGCCAGCATCACAACCTTGTGCTGGTAAGTCCCATTAGGGATAAAACAGCCAGGCTTTATTGCTAACAAAATAAAATATCAGGACTTTTGCATCTTAAGCCTTAGCAGTTCAAGGGGGATCTCTGGGTCCTGGCCTTCTGGCAGTATCTGGTTGGTTCCCCATAGACATTCAAGAGGGACTGCTGGGCCCTGGCCTTCTGGCAGGATCTGGGTGGTCTCTTGCAACAGTTCAAGGGGGACTGCTGGGCCCTGGCCTTCTGGCAGGGTCTGGATGGTCCCCCACAGAAGCTCAAGGGGACTGCCGGGCTTTGGCAAAAAAAAAAAAAAAAAGCTGTTCGTGAGTGGTGATCTGGTTATTTGCGCTTCTTACCCGAGTTTTGTCTAAAGGCTGTCCTGTACAGCGGGCAATTACTTTCAAGGGCTCCATGTATTAAGTGGGTATAGAGGCAAAAGGTGATAATTGTTGACCTTATTTGCATGTGCCTACCCAGAACACAGAGAGCTCTGATTCTCTCTTTCTCCGCAAATCTGTCTGCATTGTTCTGACCTTCTGCAAAAGCCACTCCAGGAGACCTGGTTAATGGAGTCGATAGCGTGGAGAAAAGGACCAAGAAAATATAAAGAAGACAAAAGAAACAAAGAACAAGAAGAGGCAAAAGAAGAAGAGGAGCTGAAGAATAGAAGACGGGGACAAGAAGCAGTTGACAGTGAAGGTAGCGAGACACCGAGAGAAAGCATGAGAGTATAAGAGATTGTAAGAGAATGTGTGGGAGAGAGTGGGAGAATGTGGGAAAGTGAATGAGGGTGAGTGACAACGAACTGAAAAGCAACCAGAATTTTGTGCAAACAGAAAGGGCAGGAAGTGTACCCATTTGCATAAATCTGATGATTATATCCAAACAAAATAGGTCTTAACTTACTGGGAAGATATATCAATGCAGTTAGAAAAGGCAATAATTGTTAGTGCCAAAGACTGAAAATATATTGTGAATTCTAGACTACAAAGGGAGCTGAAACAGAAGAGCTGCTGAGCCTGAGCCAAGTGGATATTAATAAAATATTTTTATCACAAACAAAATATTAAATATTTTAAACTAGAGCTATGTTTCTAAGATGCTCCTTCATAACTAACAGAATATATTATAATAAAATATTTTTACACCACCCTATTAACTATGAGAAAAGTCCACAGTTGTTCCCCCCTTCACATGCATGCAGAAGTTAATTTTACAATGGATAGGTTGCCTTGACTTTTTTACTCCTTCTACCACCCTGACCTCATCCCCTGTGCAGCATCCCCTGTGCATGGTAGGGTGGCCCTCCAACCCTTCCCGCCAATGTACATTGGACCCAGAAAAGCCATCATCTAACAAATAGAGTATTGTAACATTTGATGGTGGTGGTGATATAAAAACCCATGCGTTACTTATGGCCATTTTATAATCTTCTGCCACTCAGCATTCCATATGTTTTTTCCAATCCATCACTTTTTTTACTTGATGGCCTCTTTCTATGGAATGATAATTCATCATTTCCTAGTGCTGGATGGACATCATTTTTTTTCCTTTACAGGGGACTTGATCAAGATCAGGTGTGAACATGGATATGTTTGTACAGTTAACTCCTCCATACTGCACCTGCATAATCTTTCTTTATGCTCAATTACAAGGTCATTTACATCATCCTTCAATCACAGAAGTATCCAAATATCAACACATTTTTTTAAATGCAAAACTGCTAAAGAACTTATTCCGCTTGTGGTGAGATTTCATTGTCTAAAGTTCATGTAAGTCATCCGTTTAGAAAGAAACAACAGGTTTGAAACAAATCTGATTTTGAAAGCTGTTGTTTTTCACAGTAAAAGAAAAAAAATATGATAAAGACTGTTGCTATTTTTAAGCATCCTTTGATGATGCAGAAATTGAACTAAACCTCTCCATTGTTATAAAATATTCAAAATCAACTTGTTCAGAAAGACTGCCATTCTGAAAGTAATTAACAGCTGAACGCTTTCCAAAATCTCAGCGTGAGAGATTTATTCTGTAAAGTTTCAATCACTAATGTAACATGTCTGCATGTTACATTAATACTTACATGCTCTGTGATGCATTTGTTAATCCTCTAAAATATTAACTATATAAAAAGTTAACAATGGAGAAACACAATATAATTCCCCTGTAAGAAACATCTTAACTGATTATTTCCCTGAATTAGGTTGTATGGTAACTTATTAGGCTTTCTCATCTTTGCATCTGTATTTGCAAATTTGTGTATTAGGCATTCACGGCTTATTTTATAATCAGGCCACGATATAGCTAATTCGTTTTAAAGCAGTCTTTGCACAGTAATTGTTCTTTAACTACAGATAAATTACTGATGAATTATATATTTCAGAAGACATGCTGAAGGACAATACAGGGATCCATCATTTTGATAAATGTGATAATCGCATATATTACGCATTTAAAGTCTGAAAATAGCGGTTAATATATTAAACAATATGTAGAGCAAAATGCATCTAAGAAGACATGTCCAGCTTTTACCATTAAAAAAGATGGAAAGGGAAAAATAAAGCCTTTTGAAGAGCACTCTTAACTACCAGATGTTTTAATAACTCTAATTCATTTGGAGCAGCTTCTCATACCAATGCTCCCTTCCACTAGGATGTCTCTGTGTTGTGTATGGAGTGATGTTTCTCTTATCCTAATGTACCATCCACCACTCAGACAAAGGAACAGAGCAAGGTGACCTTAACCTGTCTAAGACAAGAGGATACATTTTGAAATGACATCATTTTTATGTTACCAGGTGTTCAAGATATTTTTTGCTCGAAACCTGTACTTTATTGCAGTAAGTTAAAGAGAATGCAAAGGGTAAATCAAGGAGATGAGAATCAAACTTCTGTGTCACATAAATCAAAGGTTCATCTTAATATCAGTATACTTTTGTTGTTCTAGGACAAAGGATTCTTTGTACAACATTGATCCACTCTTCACACTCAGCACACAAAAAGCAAATCTGTTAAAGGTTTTGGCATATACCCACCCATTTATTTCATCAGAAAGGTTAGATGTACCCTCAGAAAAATTTTAACATACCAAGTATACCTTGAGTCTCTTCCAAAACAGTCAGATTGGCAAACATATCCTTTACTTCTACAAAATTTGCAAAGCATCTATAGATATGTTTCTTTGACTATGTGTAACTTCAGCATGGACCATACAGACATCAATCGGCATCCAAATCTACCCAATTGCAAATCAGTTTGAAGCTAAGAAATATTTCTAAAAAAGTACCTTGGAGGCCTTGAAGGCTTAGGTGATGCTACAAATGTTCATCCACTAAAAAGTATTAGACATTTCTTAATAAGAGTAAGGTGAATAGAAAAATATAGCAGCTCCAATTAAGATTTACTACATCTTAGAGAAATCAGTCTATCACGTTTGTATCTGTTCTATTCAGGGCAGGCCCTCATTGGAAAAAGGGCAATCCATGTTTGCATATAATATACATTATAATACATTGTTTGTGAAATACATAAATATTATATATAGGATTATACTTGGTGCAACTCAAAATTACCTACACAGTTGTCTGCAGTTTTTCCTATTGAAATGAATAGAAGGTTAACAGCAATATAAATTAAAACTTTAGCTGGAAATACTCCAAGAAAAGAGAGAAGATTAAATATTGAATAATGAAAATTAATTAACGAATAAAATGAAGAATCATTAAATAATCACAGGCCGGAGTCATGTTCAAATTAAACAATTACTTGAGGAGAGAAATTGCTTGTTCTGATTATATGTCTACAGAACAGCTTAATTCCATTGTTATTCCGAACTCTGTCTTTATACGATAACTTCTTAAAGAGTGATTACCATATGTACCATAGCAGTTCCTGCAATTGAAAAACAAAACAGTTACAAGTTTATTAAGGTCAACCTAGAATTCCTGACTGGGGATTTAGAGAGAAAAATAGTTTGAGGTTCTTCGTGTAATATAATGTAAAGAATGTTATTCCTTATGCCTTTGAAGCCCCTCAAAACTTCCAAAAGTCTCCCTTGTAACATGTGCTCCATGTGTCAACCAAGTAAGGAAATTCCTACTTGCAGAAATGTCCATCTTTACTTATCCCTTTAGCATTTATACGTCCAGTGTGCCCAGGTTCCAAGATCTTGATGTGTTCGAAGTAAAACAGAACATCCATGTGCACTCTTGTATGAAAAATAAGAATGTTTCTTAACAATAATCATTTTGTGCCTATTTTGTTTATTTATAAAGAACCATTTGGCTCATCTGGTCTGCATGTTTTCCCTCATGTAGAAACTCAAACCTTAATCAGTCCTTGACCAGGATAGCTTAATGTCTATTCCATGTCTAAATTACCCTTACTGTAGCAACCTGTACAATTTCTTATAAGAGGCCATTCCATTTATCCACCACCGTCACAGGAAAGTGATTTTCTATAAATATTATTAGGTGTGCCCTCCTAAGATGAGCTTGAAAACATAGGAACAAAGTCTATTACTAGGTGTTCACTCCGAAAAACTTTTCAACGACTTTAGACTTTTCTTGATTTAGTAGGTCACCGTATCTTTCTTCGTCTTCAATTACTCATCGAATTACTGTGCTTTGTTCTATGCCGTGATTTCATTATACAAAATGAAAAGAAAAAAAAAATACCAACTAAGCAAGGAAATAAAATATTGTATTTCCCAATTATACTTATTGCTTGTATTCATCTTTAGCTTAGTGTAATATATCTTTAGGAAAATATATTTCTTTGGTGCGTTGATTTTTGTTATAGAAACATATACTTCCTTTATCCTTTAGAGATTGCTAGAGGATAAAGTAAATCTAGTTTTTAATCTACAGCAATTTAGACTGTGTTAAAAGTCTAGTGTTCACTTAACTGACAAAGTAAACTGTTTTCCGATAAAGTTTGGTAACTCAATCACAATTGGGTACACACAGGAGATGGATAATTAAGGAAACGAATCTAAGCGCTTTTGATTAGACTGTTGGAAAATGTAAAGTAGAGTAAAATAAAAGTGCAACAATTCTTAGCACTTTTATCCTCCATTAGATGTTGCACAATTGTTTTACTGTATTATATGTGTTTTCGCACTGGTAATTTAACAGCTGACACTTATGAATATTCAATGTTGACATGCAAGCAATGGTCACCGTCCAGGATAAATTGTGGATTGTAAGCTCGTTTGAGCAGGGCCCTCCTCACCTGTTGTCTCTGTAAGTCAAATTGTTATGTTACATACTACTTGTTATGTCCTGTCCACCCATTGTACCGCGCTACGGAATTTGATGGCGCTATATAAAACAATAAGTAATAATAATAATAATAAATTGACATGGAAGAAACTTCAGCGTGACTCCATGTGCGTTTCTGCCTGCCAGGTGCTGGTATGAAGGAGCTTGCACCAAAGTAGTCATAGGAACCCTCCGTCATATGGTCAATATGATAACAGGGAATATTCCTATCAGGAAAGATATTTTCCATTTTGTTAAAGAATTCCAACATTATACTTCAACATTGGTTTCATTCATACTTAAAACGTGGTAGTATTGAAAGCACCAGAATATTATAAAAAATCTCAAAAGAAATCTCCTAACCGGCTGTCTCAGTGTTCAACACAAAGTGTAGATGTTCCACACGTATAGCATTGGATGGCAATATAGTATATTCATTATAGAAGGCATTGGCAAGAGAATTATCCAAAGCTGAAAAAAGCAGACTCATTCCAAGAAAAGAATAACAATTCCGTTTTTATTGCAGCATGAATTATCTCACCAAAGTCAAACATAACCATTGCCATTGACATCTCAAAAAGAATATTTTGCTTTCTCAGCTTTCTTTTTCCTTCTATATCTCATCATCAGACTGTTTTATGTATTTTTATTTTGCTTCTTTTATTTGGCAATAAATTCTCGTGTCTGCTGAAGGAGAAAGTGTTATTCAATTCTGGATGATTGTCTGAAATATTTAAGCCGCTCTGTTCTGAGGACTTCAAATTAGACTAAATAATGGAACAAGTGATGGTATTAAATGTTGGGTTCTTGTTTTTTAATGAACGTGGCATAAATGTAGTCATAAATCTTTCAGTCTTTGAGCACCTGTGCATTTACAGCTTCTGCAACCTAAATTACATTTATGTACTTGAGGACAACCCAAGTGTATGGAAGGAAAGGAGTTAACAGAGCCCCCAGTATCTATATACAGTGTCTTCAAAATTAGTTTCCCATCTCTAATCTTCCTCTAGGGACCAACATTAAATTTATGGTGAAGACAAGTCTTGTTGGTTATTATGATGGGTTGTGAGAATCTGTCTAAAGAAAGGTTTTAAATTTTAAGGGATTCAATATTTGCTGTCAGCTGCCAGCATGAAACCAATATTTTCGCCGCCTGCCCTTTCAAACATTATATAATGTGGTGATGTAGAGTTGGCTTGTTTACAAAACTGGAAAAAAACACAACTAAGTGCAATTTATCACAATTTGTTTACTATAACAGTTGATATTTTCAATATTAAAAAAACGAATAGCCAAAGGATCAAAGGATCCAAAAATACTTGAAACTAATATTCATTTTAAAGAAAAAGTAATATTAGCTAGTATAAACTGTGAGTTATGATGCTCTAGAAGTAAAGAAAACTACACAATTATTTTGTTCAACATTTTCTAAAATTATTCTAAGAAAATTGTGAGTTACCATTTTTCACTAAATTTAAAGTGCTTTATGTTATCCCATAGCAGACTCTGACGCTGTTTGTGGTATCAGGCTTTGCTTTGGCAAGTCATCCATCCATGTAAAAAATGGATCTATAAATGACTGATATAGAAGAGTGCATCCTGAGAGAAAGGAGAATAGAGACCTCAAGCTAACTACAGCAAATTAACTGGCTAAGTACCTGCTGACTAATACCCAGCTCTGAATATGCATAAATGGGGTTCCTGGGGGAACAGTCTCAAGTATTTTTCCCCCAAATCTAAATTATGTGCAATATGATATCAACATGATTTTTCACGCTCTTTGGAGCTCATTCAGTATTGATCAGTAACCTCTGTGTTAAGATATTTCTCCCAGCCCTAGCGGTGAGAAGCATGGTTATGTCACAGATGCTACTTACATTACATGAGTTGCAATCCATCGACCAACTTTTGCTAAAACCTTTGACAATAATATAAATGCTGTCTCATTGGCATTATTTTATTTAACCCCTTAAGGACAATGGACGGTCCCTAAACCCATTGAAAACAATGCATTTTGAGCCCGTACATGTACGGGCTTTGTCATTAAGGGGTTAAGAATGTTATTTATCCATGTTTAAATAATTGCTGCACTTCTTATTGGACCCCTGTGTGTGTTTGTCTTTTCTGCATTCTGAGATACTGGCAAACATTGTATAGTCTAGTAAGTGAAGAAATGCTGGTGTCTTCTGCAATGGCGATATCATGGTCGTCTACAATGTTGCGACGCTGTCATCTTTTATGGTTCCATGCAACCTCTGTCCTATTAAGCTATTACTGACTTTACAGGTATGCAGCGAAATGTTCCTTGCTACTACCCTTTAGTTTAGGATATAACGAAACTTGCTTTATGAGCTGTTACTTGGCTCTATCATATCAGTACATTAACAAATGACCCGCTGTCAAATATGCTTGCTCTACATTCCATTTAACAGATCATGAACACCAATCCTATTAGATGAAATTATTAACTGTGTGACTTTTTTAAAGCATTTGCTCTTCTAAATGTAAAAGCATGCTTTTTTCATAATTTTATATTATTTGACCAAAAATGTTTAATGTTCTGTTTTCCTCTATAAATATCAATATCTTAATTTATTTGACTAAATAGTATATTTCATATCTACATTTATAGAGTTCACTAATTTATTTTCCAGTAATTCTAGTGGAAGGTGGTAAAAGGGATCCAGTCACTGCTGCAAGTTGCTGAAAATGTAGCAACTAAAAAATAAAGTGATCTCTATATAGTAATGGATGCGATGACATTTTCTACCAATCCCCTAGTTTACAATCTAATCTTGCATATAAGTACCCATTTGGCAATTTTCCTATAGCTATGCATAGGATTATATCTCTAGTTACGATTACTCAATTTAAATAGCATATAGAATAATACATGCTATTTATAACACCCAATTTTAATGGAAAGCCATCATAAGAACATTCAACTATATAAACTGTTTTTTACTGGCATCATTGTCGCCTAAATTATGTCACAACAGGTGTCAACTATGGACCATTTAGAGAGCTACATATTTTAATAATATCACTCTTGCAAGTTACTCTCTCACACTGTTTCTCTCATGCTCTCTATTTGTTTCCCTATCTTCTCTGCCCACCACTTCCACTTCTGCTGACAACTTCCCATTCAGCATCTTCTCTATTCTATCTTCTCCTGCTTCTCTCTTCCATTTTCTATCTTTACCCGCATCTCTGCGAACATAACTCAGCGGGAGCTTCCGCCAAAGTGGCGCTTTTAGTGAGGTCCTCTCTCCAATCAGCGGAGAGGACATCACAGATGGAGCCGTCATTTTACCTTAAACTGGACTCAAGGAAATATGGTGGCACTTCTGGTGACGTCCTTTCCTTGATCCTCCAAGTTTTGGTTCAATGTGCACAGATTCCCACAGACACAGTCTTGTGGAATGTCTTCCCAGAAGAGTGAAAGCTGTTCTAAACACAAAAGGTGGGCAACTCTATATTATTTTTTTTTTACTTTTTATATAAACTCTATTCATGCCCATGGTTTTGTAATGGATGCCAAACACGCTCATATACTGTAGGTGTGATGGTCAGGTATCCACATAATTTTTGTCATTTAGTGTATATATGCATACATACTTCCTCATACAAATGTATACAATAATCTGCACACATACACAAATGTACACATTCACTACTACATAGTGCTAAAATGTCAAAATGTCTATACTAATCATTGAGCAGTTTGGAAGCTTTAAGTTTTAAATATCTTACACCTTACTTTGCCAAAGGTTGCAGCAAATCCATATTACACACAATGACTATGTCTAAAAGTATTTTTTTGAAAATGTAATTTAAATATCCTGTCATTTTTCCATAGCCCCATAATTTTCATCTTCTTTAACATATTCCTGCTTTGTTCTCAGGTACAGTAGAATAATTATTCTGGAATTTTGCAAAGAACGGATTGCTGCTACAATCAAAGTAATTTCATTTTATTGGAACTGACAAGGATGCTGCGAGCTGAAATGGTTCATTGTTTACTCCACTGACTGTATAACCATTATGCAACAAAGCCATTTAAAAGGACATCTGAACTATTATGAAGATAGTGTTTATTGTTGTTATGTTTTTAAACCCTATTTTCATTTCCTAGTTGTTTATTGAAATTTGCATATGATTACAAGCTTAGCCTTATAGTATCTCCCAATATTGCACATCAGTACTTAAGGGCTGGCAAATTCTTCAACTTGGGACCAGGGCCAGTCCTAGACCAAGTAGCACCCCAGGCAGGAATATTCTCTCGACCCACAGCCCATTTTTTTTACATAGTAATATTTTTTGGGCCTAACAGGATTGAACAGAGAGGAAACTGTACAGAATACGGAGTAGAGAAATTATTTCCTATGTAGGGGGAGCTAAGTATACGGGGTGCATCACACCCAGGCACAAGAAATAATTGCTCTGCCCCTACTCTGTACAATGTCCCGGCTCACATGCTCTAACACCATGTTCTAACACACACTCATTCTACACTAAAACACTATACACTGTACACCAACACACACCACATAGTCTAACACTACACACCACACTAATTCTAACCCTGTAGACTGTCACCCTCACACACTTATTATAACCTGTATGATGTCACACTGTACATATATATAAGATGGACGTTCGAAAAGTTTCCGAACATTTTGAGTCTAATAATTTTCTTATTTCATACTGTTATCGGTTCCATCCTTAAAATGCAGGGCACAAAAAGGATCATCTCAAACATACCTCTTGAGCAGCCAAAGTGGACCAGACATGAGCCTAATGACTGGTTCAGCCACGCTTGGTCCAGCTTGTCAAATGAAAATGAATGCTTATTAACATTAACATTAACTTAATTTTTAAATTAACAGATATAGGAAAGGCTGAACTTGATGGACGCATGTCTTTTTTCAGCCTATATAACTGTGTAATGCGAATCGCATCCGACCCAGGTAAAACCCTTCTTCTGTGATTCTAGGTCACCACGATAAGAGTAATGGGCTTACTTACCAACCTCTATAAACTAATTTTTGTCAGGATAATAAATGATCAATGTAAAAATGTTTTTTTGATAAATTAATTATATATTTTGAGCTACTAAAAAGGCTTCAACGTAAGCCTGTAGAAAATCAAAGAGCAATGCAGCGGAGACCCCTACATGGTAAAGTGACAATTTCTGTTCCCTTTATTCAGGTCAGGTCAGTAGGAAACTAAATAATTAAGTAACACAATTTGCATGACCCAGGGGCCTTCAATATAGCCAATCTTGTTCAATTATTCTTTACATAACCGAGTCGATGCAGCTTTCAAGACTTATCGCATTAAATGGTACAGTTAAGCAGACGGTACTTAATTGATGTTATGAATTAACTACTCTATTTTTGCCTTCAAATTACAAAGAAAAGTCTGTGTTAAGTCGAACAGGATCTTTTTCCTTTAGAATTAATTTTTTATTGAATCATTTATGATGTACAATTTTGCATAACAGGTAAGATAATATTTTTTTATATTATTTCTGGATTTGGTTACACATTTTCTTATATGAGGTAAATGTGTATGGATTTAATACAAACCTTAAAACCTTTAAAATGGGTAATGCTATAAAATGACTTTAGCTATAAATCAATTCAGTCTATGTGCTTTATATATCGGACGTAGAGTAAACATGCATTCACCAAAGTCATGCAAGAAAGATGATAATTTAGTGACTGGAATTTCTATAAGAAAATACTATTAATTAGTATTAGCAGTGCCGGCCGAAGACTTAACGCCGCCTGGGGCGAAGTTTAAAACGCCGCCCCCCGCCGACACCGGGGGGGGGCGGCGAAGTTTAAAACACCGCCAGGGGGGGCATTTTAAACTTCGCCGACGCCATAATCCACAATCCCTCCCCCCGGTACTTACCTTTAAACAGTCCTGCGGCGAGTCTCCCTGTTCAGTCCCGGTGCCGGCTTGTAATGCTGAGCGCCGGAAATTGACGTCACTTCCGGCGCTCTGCATTACAAGCCGGCACCGGGACCGAACAGGGAGACTCGCCGCAGAGGAGAGAGAGAGAGGGGCGCCGAGCGGGTAAGCGAAAACCACTCGGCGCCCATCTCTCTCTCCTCCGCTTCAAATAAAAAAAAAAAAAAAAAACGCTTGGGGCGGCAAAGTGCCGCCCCTTCTAAAGTGCCGCAAGGGGCAATTGCCCCAGTCTGCCCCATTATAGGGCGGGCCCTGAGTATTAGTATTAATGTCAGATGATGTTCTCTAATTTCCTCCATGAAATCTGTTTGGCCACAAATCTAGCAAATTTAAAATTGCTGTGAGAAAATAAGAACAGAGGGGATGGGTGTGTGGTGCATACACAGTGCCTGCAATAGAAGTCGCTCTAAATTATAACATAATCCTTGCTTGTCTTTAGAAGTAAATTAATGTACAACTTTCCTTACAGGCACTAGAATGGTTAGCTGTAATTTGCATATTAATTATGCTTCTCCTGAGATTTTGTACTTTTATTTAATTGAAAAGAAATATAGATCACCCTATCACGTGACATGTATTTGAATTAAAAAGTGAAAATTAAAAAAATAATAATAATAATAAACAATACTCCCCTAACAATGCACTGCAGCAACCCGACAAAACACTCCTCAGGATGTTTAAGACCAGACGTAATCAAAGCAAGCATGCGCCCCTTTTTCTTTGATTGTGTCTGTACTTTTATTTAATGTAATACATTTTTGCTAACTGTAAGGAAGACTTACTTTACTAAGGTGGTGGTGGATCTGTGGAACAGCCTCCCAGCAGAAGAAGCTTGCGATTTGTACTTTTATTTAATGAAATAATGTCTTACTTCTTGTAAGGGAGATTTACTTTACTTAGGGGAGTTTTGATATGTGGAATAACCTCCTAGTGGAAGAAGCATAAGGTCCACAGAACCCCTGAGATTTGTACTTTTATTAAATGTAATAATGTCTTACGTATTGCAACGAAGATTTACTTCATTTAGGGGGTGTTTGATATGTGGAAAAGCCTCCTAGCAGAAGAATCATAAGGTCCACAGGACCCTTGTGATTTGTAATTTTAAGTCATGTTATAGTCTTACTGAAAGGAGGGAAGATTTACTTTACTGAAGGGGTGATTGATCTGTGGAAAAGCCTCAAAGTGGAAGTTTGAAGTCCACAGGACCCCTGAGATTTTTTAATTTAATTTAATAAAGTCTTACTTAATGTAAGGAAGATTTTCTGTATTGGGGGTGAGTATGTGGAACAGCCACCTAGCAGAAGAAGTTGAGGTCCACAGAACCGCCAAAGATAAGTGCTTTTATTTAATGTAATAAAGTCTTACTTAATCAAAGGAACACTTACATTACTGGGGGGTGGTAGATATGTGGAGTAGACTTCCAGCATAAGAAGCTTGAAGTCCACAGGACCCTTGAGATATGTATATTCCCTTTCCTCCTCTGCACCACTCTTTTACAAGTTGGTGTTTTAATTATGATTTGTGAAGATATTATAAATAAGGTTAGTTTTAGTGTGATCTAAGATAGCTGTATGTAACCTTCTGCACCCTGTCCTTGATTGTTTCCTGGGCAGTTTGCATTTGCCTATACTTAATTAAACAGCACCTGTTAGATTTATTGGACTCCGATTACTTACAGTGTCCCCACTTCAAAACTTTACCATATTTTCTGGGAATGCTGCCAAAAATGTTAATCATACCTTGTTCAAGCCTGCCTGACTCCAGAAAAAGTAACATTTTGTCATTACTGTCAACTGTCCCAGAAAATGTGAGAGAGGGAGAGATGACTCAACTATACCAGGCACACGAATAAACAGAACTTAACAACATTTCGACAGGTTTGCTAATTATTTTCATTTGTCTCATTGGGTCATTGTAGTTTCATATGAACATATGTTTTTATGATATTAGAGAGAGATTAAGCATAAAAAATACCTACCAAGTCCTTTTTTGGTTCTCTTTCTATAAAAATACATGCAATTTAGACCCCTGCACTCTTGTGTACAGTATTTTTGTGTACAATTATAGCCTTGCTTTTCCTCATATTATAAGACATAAGTGAGTTCTGGATGTAATACACAATAAGATATTTTAAGGTACTGGCATTTAAATAAAATACATATATGCCTTGGGACATGACACTTAAACCATGGAAGTAATTGCTGTAAATCTTCTGTAATAAATTAAAACTCATGACTCTCAACCATGCATCTCTTTCAGATATGATCTTTATTCCCAGCTGCACTCTTATCTAATCGTTTTCACACAATTTACAAAATTGCTGTTAGAGCCCACTTTAAATGAATAAACAATATTTAAAGTACTAGACTGTTTTAGAAATTGGATTTAGATCAGATTCCATGTTAAAGAAAACCAACTATTATATTTGAAGATTTTATGAAATGCCAAGCTCCAATTCCAGATGCAGCGTTTCCATTCTTCGGAAGCTTCCTACTGAGAAAACAATATTGTATTATAAAGAGACTAATTTTTACATTGTGATATGCCTGTGCCATTTCATGTGATTCTATCAAATTGTCCCTTAAACACATCTTTAATCTAACTTTTAAATTGACAGCTCCAAAGCGTGAATATGTATTACCATTAACTTGTTGAACATTGTTTTACATTAATTATCTTATCTGTATCTGTCAAGGTTGAGTCTAAGAAAGTAATTTCTTGAGTACAGATCAATTTAAAATTAACTCTGTTTAAAGAAAATTGAATTATACTACAGTAACCTTCCAATGAAATAAGCCGCTTAGTAAATTATCACTAAAAAGCAGACTACCCAAAATAATTCAAAGCTTATTATTGTGATCCCAATGGATTTTCTTAATTTAACAAATGGTTTGTGGATGGTTCATGTTACACAGCCTAATAACACTAAGTCACTTAGCTATAAATCATAGGTCATTTATAGCGTTTGCCACCCTGCCATCACCATATCATGACATTAACTCCAAAACTTTGACAATAATCTAAAAATTCAAAGGAAAAAAGCTTTCACAGCTGGGCCAAAAATAGGCACTATTAGTCTATGCAATAATCACAACAATTTGCTTCATAAAGCCCTGTCAATATATTATATGATGCTAGGGAGTATCGCAATTGGTTCTATGCATGATTAACTCAGCTAACTAGACTCTGTAGAGTTTACATTTCCTTTTGGGTAATGGGAATATCAAGAAGGGTACAGAGTAATGTTCACTGCCCACCCTCATACAGCCCAAATGATGTCTTGGTTGGACGTCATTCCTTGTTTCCTGGGAGATTTAGTAGAAAGGGGGTATAGGTAAGGTATCTTTGATTATACTTTTCTTTTAATTAGACTTTAACCTCCCCATCCCAATGGGCAGGGGTTTAGGGCAGGCATAGGTGGGCTCTACACTCCTCAAGAATATTTCTTCCTTTGAAACCCCCAATAACAACAGGTGTGGGTCTGGCGCTGTTCAACCAAACACATGTCCTGCATGGCCAATGCGTGTGGGACCATTCTGCAGAATCTTCCTGAACATTTGCAAGGGGGACACCATGAAAATTAAATGGGACCTCTCAGCTATCCTGTGCGTTAAAGTGCATATGGTGACTAGAGTACCCCTTTAAGTAAAAAAAAAAACATGTTTAACTATGTTTAAAAATATACATTCCAGTATATTTTCAACAAGCAAAAACTAATTTTCCTTAAATAAGGGAAATAGCAGGTGCTGAACATTTGGCCACAATCCAATAATGAAATTGCAATGGAGAAAAAAGCCTAATGACATGCAGATGACTGCCCTGACACACCTGTGTCAGGATCACCGCATGCACATACACCTTGCTCTAGAAAAAATCTAAATGACTTAACTCCTCAGAGACTTCAGTTCCATTTAAAAGTCTGTAATTGTCAACACATTCCCAAAAATGTGTTTTACTTGCTTCCCTCGCGCCTTGGTTTCCACCACTCATGAATACAGATTGTTTATGCCCCAAAGGCACAAGCAACAAATTACTTTAACATCATCCGAAAGGCAAAAATACAAGGGTGGCATATTTGATTAAATGGGAAGCCCTTAACTCCTCTGTCACCAGAACGTGCAAGCAATAAATAATGCACGGCATTTCAACTGACGTGTGTACACAGTCGTGCACAAATGCACCTGTATTCACACATGCTCATATTTTTAACACCCTCTTATTTTATTAACATGATCACAATTAAAAAAAATGTGCTCCTGGGGGGCATTTTGAAGTGTTCCTACTGATTTTAATAAGAGTCTGTCATGAAAACTAGTTTCAAAGATTATGTCATGTGAATAATTGGGAACCATCTGGGTTTGAGCCAAAGCGTCCAGTTAAGGCCATTCATCCGCAAGTCTCCAGGGTCAGTTTCTTATTTCTCTGGACAGGACACTGAATGTATTTATATCCACTTCTCACCCATGTTCCGCCTACATATGGTAGGTGGTATGCAAAGCAAGAAGGATAGCTCCAGGTAGCCTACCTAAAGACGTTCACAGGTATGGCCGTGTAACATTCATAACTATAGTGTAAATTTTCTAGTTACAATTGCAATGTAACTTTTCCTTAAAATGGCTTTTTGATCTGTAACATTTTTTCTGCTGTTCGATAGTAAAAAAGAAAAAAAGGCAAGTCGGCGTATATGAGCAACCTGTTATATATATATATATAGCAAATCTGTTCAGTGCAGTAAATTTGTATTACTTATATAATTTTAGTAGACATTCCATGTATATATCATCAATAAAAATCTGCAGCAAGCGTGAGACTGCTTGGAGATTAGTAGACCTTCTCTACACCAATTATACCCCAGAGCCTAATAACAGTTACTTCCCTGAAGTTGACTGAACATTTTAAGAGATGAGTGGGAGCAATTTATTTTCTTCAAGACAAAACGATAAAATATGAAGATCCGTCGCTATTATACACAATATTTTGGACCTCACAAATGAGAGGAACACATTCTTTTTAGGTTAGTGTCGTGGGCCATAAAGAATCTGCTTTGGGTGAGAAACTGAAGTCAGTAAAACAGATGTCTTTCCTTTGGACGCTGTTGGCAGTGGGTCAGTCATTTGTACCAAATTCTGCATGGTTCAATTATACACTAAATAAACCGTCTTTTTACATGAAATGAACCATATCAACACCTCAAATCTTGAAATATGCATTAAAAATTCCTTATGTATGCTGTATGCCAAGGTGATCGCTATCTAAACTATCTTAACTGCATTTACTCAACATCTGATTCTTTTTTAAATATTGCAGACACAACTGACACTCTAATTTACTCTAAACATCATGTATGTGAATGCAATCCTGTAGATGGAGCACAGATAATGGACAGGCAAAGGAGGATTGTTGGCTAAAAAGCAAAACTTTGTCACATTTACATCTTTACTTTTTATTTTATGATAGTGTGATGGGATAGAAGTAAATAATTCCCAAATATTTGATATTTTGTTGAGTAACTTGGCTGACAAGTTTGGAGGGAGCTGATTTCCAGAGTACCAGCGTCCGTATTATGTGTAACAGTAGAAACTACTATTCTGTTTTTTCGGCTGGCAGACAGGTAGAGAGATGCATGTGAAAAAAGAATAACTGGTTTACATTTGACTAAATATGATTCAGTAACCAGGCCAGGGCTGTCCAGAGGGCAAAGGGGGTAAATGCTCATGGTTCAGTGCCCAATGGCGCCTTCCACTAATTTCTGCTTGTGTGGCGTGTCCTATCCTTTAGTATGCGGCCACCAGATACACAAGGCTGCAAAGGTGTAAAAGAGTGGCATACGGAAACATGCAGCCAGATCCTACCCTCTTACGGCTGAGGACGAAGCATCAAGTAAGACTTGGGCAGGATTGAGTGAGCAGACCAGGTAGACCAGTTCTTAGTCATCATGACAGATTTTATGGGTTTATATGTGTACAGGGTCATTGAGATACAATTTTCTGCTGATATTTCTCCTAGAAACTCTCTGTATAAGAATATCTGCGTGGTAAACGTAGAACAGGTTAGAAGTTGTATCTTATATGTTCATGATTTTAAAAATGTAAAATGAAATGTATGTTTGCTCTGTAGGTGCAATGTAAATAATCCTGTGTTCATTAATACAGCATATGGCATGCCACCACTCTTGCAAATCTCTTTGATATGAGTCAACAGACGTCTGCTGTAACAGAGATTAAAGAGATGGATCATACCCTATGTTAGCTCTGCAGTGCAATCATAAAATATTTAAATAATAAAAACCTTAATAATCCCACAGTCTTTGTATATAGATTGGAATAAATGAGACTCTTGATGCTGCTTCTTCATAATAGCTTTCCAAGGAAAATTAACTTATAATTAAGGAATCTTAGGGAGAAAGCATTGTATGAGTTATTTTTCCATTTGTAGTCCCTTTACATTCCTCTGTCACTGCCATTACTACAGTATGTGTAATACATTTAGGTGCACAGAATACACATTCTGTTTTGTAGAATTTTTTTTAACAGATGGGTTAAAAAACATATATCAAAGGGAGAAATACAGCCCAACCAAGGTGCCCCTTAGCATTCGGAAAACGAGGCTAGACCATACATGGGAACTTGCAGGCTCCGGCTACCTGGAGCCTACTCTTGCGGGATGCGGCCAGTGGGCAGTCTTGCTGACATCAGTGGACAGTCCCAATGACATCAGGGGTGTTCTCGCTGATGTGAGTGGGAGTTCCTGCTGTTGTCAGTGGGTGTTCCCTGCGACGTCAGTGGGCATTCCTGCTGACATTGCGGTAAACACCCCCATTTAAAGGGGAAATGGGCGAGGAGTGGGGCATGTCAGTACCTTGTTCCCGCCACCCGGAGGATTTGGGTGTTGGCCTAGAGAACTGGAGAAGCAGCGCTTCTCTCTGAGTTCTACATTTTGGTTTCAGACAAATAACCAGATTTCTACCTTGTGCTCAAAGTGTAACATATTTTCATTTTCTATTTGATTCAGCATCAATGATTCCATCAAATTTGGTTGAGCTTGCAATTTTTTCATCAATTTCACCAAATTTATCTGTAAATATTTAGTAGAAATCAAGTCATATATTCCATTCCATTAAGTAGAACTAAAACAAAAAGAATTACAAATTTTAAAATTATTTGTGGTTAAACATTGACAAAAATCAAGCGCACATCCATTTTTTTTTATCCTAATCTGGTATTCAGATGCCTAAAAATGAAAAAATTGGTTCCAAAACAGTGAACTAAACTTTAATTATTATACAATGTGCCATCTACTGAAACAAAGTTATTCAGTAATTTAGTTTTCACTTTGAGTGTTTGTATTTGTACAACAAGCCATCCTTAGCAACTTCAACCGTTATATTACACATTAAGATTTTATACCGCATGCAATATGCGTATCCTTATTAGTTTTGTATCATTTATTAAGAAATGGTTCAGTCAATGCATGTAAAAAGCTAAAAAGAAGAAAGGAGCTTCATAAAAACATTCATTATTTCATTATTTGGGAATGTCTAAGCTTTTGTTTACTCAGCAAATGGCCCATGCAAATACTACTGATAAAAAAAAGTGTTATACAGAAAATTTGTATGTTTTCCCATATCCTGTGCACTCAAAATTAATATTTGTATGATGGTTTTCTTTTGAATCATTAAAGTTGTATTGTATATAAGATGGATATATCAACCACTTGTCTACTTGCCCCTAACTAGGTAAACATGAAATCTTAACAGATCATGCTATCTTTGATGGTATCAGGTTTTGTTCATGCCTTCACACTCCCCCCACCCTTAACTCATTCACTCACAAAACTCATCTGTTGTTGTCTTTTACCGTGCAAGTCTCTTCACTGGATTTCCTGAGTGCACTTATTTCTAAGTTCACGTTACATTCAACATATAACAACTAGTTTGTGAGCACATTATGAGTGCTGTATTAATGTTTGCCACTGCCCTGGGCCTAAGCCATGGCAACCCACCAGCTGACTCCTCCGCACTGCTCTACATAGTGCTAAGATATGGTATCATCAAGAACATACAACATTGGGTGGAGGTAAATGCTTGCACCTGGTAACATTTGGCCTCCAGGACTACCCGCTGATGTTGCAGGAAACACCTCCATTTAAAGGGGAAATGGGTAGGGAGTGTCAGGACCCCGGTACCGTGACCCAGGGGATTCGTGGGGTGACATAGAGAACCAGAGAAGTAGCACTTCTCCTGGAGTCTCTGGGTTTTGCCAGGTATGGTCCTCAATAGTTAGGTCGGCAGGGGATAGTTGTGCTTCAGGAAGCTTGAGGGCCCAATAGGACAACTGGCTGTCTGTATGAGGCAGAGTAGCCGCTGCTCCCCTTGATCTGCCGCTCTAGTCTTAGTTGGCGTAGACCAGAATCCAACACTGCACGTTATATAGTACAAAACTGCTGATAAACAAGTTATTCTGAATCATGTTTTAACCGAAACACAAAGGTGACACCGCTTCCATTACTCACATACAGCGTTCTACAACTTTTAAGCATGTTCTATTTAGACTTATCCATAAAACATGGTTCCTTGGCACACCAGATATAATTACTGATAGACAGCCAAAAGCTATTGCATGGTGTCAATAGTAAAAATGTAATCTAAGTGCTCTTTTTCACAAAACTCTAATGGTAAAAGGAAGATGACAATTTCTTTCAAATGTCATTTTGGAGAATTTAACATTTCTTTTTAACAAATGTATTTTGGAGACCTTTACTATTATTCAATTTAATTCCAAATTGAGAAGAAGAGTATTAACCATACAACAAGGCTGCCGGCTGAAAGAAAATGACATTTGCTGAAAACAATTGTTTGAAGAGAAAAATAGCCCCTTAGCAGCTTTGCATGATAAAGTCTCTTCTACTCCACCATGGCCTCCTTAAGCAATACACTTCAAAAGGTATATAGCTTATAATATTAATGTCTCTTAAGTCCAAAATATGTTAAAACTTTACTTTGTTGTACAGTAACTTCTTTTGGATTTTTGTAGAATATTACTCTTTGATCACTCATATTAAACATAATATTTCAGGAAAGAAATTAAAATCACATATTCCGATATTTAAGACTGGATTTGGATGTAATTTTCCTGTTCTATTTTTTACACCCTTGGTAAACAGCTTACCTATTCTTGGAACATTTTAATTTGGCTACAGATGTAGGCCATTGGTGCAACCTGGGAAAACATTTAAATAGTGGACCCTCTCCTCTAATTGACGGCATGTTCATAAAATATAAGTAAATTAAATTACAGTAAATGATCTACTAAAAAAACACACACATAGAAAATTTGGTTGGAACCACGGCAACTACAAGGCTTACACATAGTGAAAAGGTTTGTGAGCAAATACTCACATTACCCACTGGATAAAGTAATCCTAACCAACACTGGTCCAATAGTTAATTTAAGAAAAAATGTAATCTCCGTAATGGACGCAACATGTTATGGAAATACACCACCAAAATATAGAATATATAACTAATTCAAGTAGCATGTACGTTTAATACTCACTAATGAGCGTGTTAGACATTTAAATGAATTCTTGGTTATTACTTGAATAAAAGAAGGAGAATAATTGCCAGCTCAGTCATTCAAAGATCATACAAAGGTTCCAATACTGAACAGTCCAGATTATTCGTAAAAGTATTAGTCACAAAAATGGTATAAAGCCAACAAAATGAAACCAATGTCTTCATATTGTGATTCATAGCTTTAAAGCAATATTTTTTATTTTGGTAATTTAATGGTACATTGTACAGAAATGTATTTAATAATGTATGGAATTATTCAATAAAAGAACCATGTGAATATATATATATATTGTAGCAGGATGGCCCAATCAAAACAAGAAACTCCGAACACCAGCAGAATAAAAGCAAGATGTGGTTTATTGCAGATTTGTACAGTCCACAGCGATGCACTTCATAGTGCAAATAAACCAAAACAAAAACAAATCCTTTTGATACAGTCTGAGGGCCTCTGGCTTGCCTGCCTCTCACCCTATTCCCAGACAACTAATGGCTCTAACGGCCGCCCTTTTAACCACCTGAGTGCAGGTTAATTGGCTCCACCTTGCTGACCTCCAGCAATTAACCCTCCCCATGCTGGGAATAATGAGCGTTCCAATCTGCCACTTATGTAGACAGAGTCCATTACTTTGCCACAATATATATATATATATGCGTGTGTGTGTGCATAATTCTGCCCCTATATAAAACACAGCCGTTTACTTTCTTGATACAAATTTAAGTTATGCAGAATCTTGTATGTTTTAGGCAAAGCAGATAGTTTAATATCAAAAATAATTAGAACGATTCTTCCACAGAACATTGAGCATAAGAGACAGTGAATATCTCAGGACATAAATCAAATGGTAATACAAGTATCAACGATATGATATATCTGTTTCATTTTTATCAGTCTGTGATGATTCATCTTCACCTGTAAAAGATTCTGAAAGCCTATGTTTCATTTGACCGAATTACCAAAAGAAGCATTATAGTCTTAAAATTGAATGTCAGAAACGTTTTCAATATAGATGTCTCATCGACATAAGTGTCAGTGTATATGTTTCCCAAAATTTCAACTGTCTAGAGGGATACACTTTTGGGGGGGGGGGTAAGGGCCTTATCAAGATTTTTTGGCGACTCCATGATTTCATTATACTAATATCTGTATTCTGTCCCTAAAAATAAGATCAGTTTGGGATGTCAGAATTCAGGTTACATGCTATACTGGTCCTGTGCCTTAATTTAATTTTTGAAAAGAAAAATATCACTACTGAAAGATAAAATTCCCATTCACGTAATATTATCATGCTTTCTGACTATGCAAACTTTTTTATTATATTATAAAAATGACATTTATGCGTTATCTTAGCTACTTACAATAATCTTCTTAGATTAACTTTTATTACGTGATTGTGATCAAACTCAGGAGATTATAGGACATTTTGTATCTGGAAATGTCTCTATAATGAATTAAAAGGGTATGGTTGACTGTAAAAGCACTTGGCATTTGAGCCTTAGAATTTACAACCTCTTCAGTTATAAAGTATAATAAAGCATGAAAGATGGTTAACGATGGAACACAGAATTCAAATTCAGAAAGTGCAAGATTTCTATAAAACATTAAAAGTATAGTTGAGATTATTATAATTTATTGTGTATTGGTGGCATTACCCAAAATAAAGCAGATTTTGTGCTTAGTCTTATAAACGGAAAAACATATATATATAGATATATAAATAGATAAAAAAGAAATATAGATAAATAGGTTACTCACCTTCACTACCTTCTCTTAACTGGTGCTTCCATATCTTTAGAACCAAACATCGATTTAAATAAAATCTGTCACAAATAGATACTGAAAGATCTATCGATCTACCGATTTATATATTAGGTGGCCTGAACAGAATGTAATGTACTCAAGAAAGTTACAGCAAATTTATTGAACTTGACACACTTATTAAATAACTAATTAAAAACTACATGGTGTTACAGCCATCTGTTTGATATACATTTCTTCTTGCTGAGTTTTCACCTTTATTGAGTTTCACTCCACTAAAGACATTTTAAGTTAATAAAATCCTTTTTTTTTTGCTCCAACAGCTTGGGAGTTATTTGATGTCTCAAAGTGAAAACCTACAAAGAGCTTATATGATATGCATGTTTAAATAATTTAAATTAAATTAACTCCATTATTGCACTTTTTTTCCTTTTCTGTATCCTCACATTTAGTATTAGCAGGTTTATTCTATTATTATTCAAATTATAAACTATTCTGAAATGAAAGCAAACCTTACAGCAAAAAAATAAAAGGTTTATAACATAAAATCAGTTGTTTATGTCGAGCAAACATTTATAATTTTGATGCATGTGGGAGTTTATGTTTTTTTGTGAAAATTCATGCATACTAACATATTTTAATAATGTTTAAATCATGCACAACAGCATATTGGCAGTATTCTGGAATAGTAGCAAACTCAAATATAAATATGTGTCCTTTATGATTTATGTTGATTGAAGTCTACTAGTCACACAAACTGAAATAGTTACTGGGTGCACTCCAACATGGTTTTGTGGTTTTCTTTTGGTATGGTTTGTGGTTTAATGATTTGGATGTTCTCAGGGACCAAGTTGTGGTGTGATTATAGTGGCAGCTACAGCACATGGGATGGATAAAAGGGAGATTGCTGATCTCCCTAAGAGTCCCACTCACACTATGGAGGACTATGCCTTGACAGAACAGTCTTCATAGTTAGCTTCCACCCTATGCTCTGTATCCTTAAAAGGCAGAAAGCTAGGATACGAGGAAGGGCAAAATACGGTAGTGGGCTCCTAGGTCGTCATCCTTACTGCCTCACACTGAGATATCACATCATATATATCAGTGGCCATAGAAGGACATACATGGCAAGTGCAGCAGAGCGGGCACCGACCACCATAATGTACATGGACCAGATGAGGAGATCAGAGATCTCCCTTGTAACCAGCCCATGCAAAAACAGTGCATAAAGGATCCTAATCATCCAACAGGGCTATCTGAAGCACCCTAGACCTGTGGCCCGATGTCTAACCCTTGTCTGCCTAGGCTATTATATATCATTGGTTTTACATGTAACGAATTGTAAGCAAATTATTTCATCTATGATCTGTAGAAAACTGATAAGTTTAAGTCATACACTTTTGACCCATGCTTTTGACCATGGATGGCATAAAATATTAAAGGTTATAGCCTTTTGGTTTTGTCAACAATTTACTAATAGGGTAAAAAAAATAAGCTTGATTTTGACATTTCATGCTCTGGTACCAAATCAGAAAATATTAAATGTGATTAATGTAATTTTAGTTTATACACAGCTGTGTTCCACGCCAATAGTTATTACTGGAGTGTGTCGACTCTACAACTAATTGATTCTTTTCACCAACGATATTAATGCTTTTGGTACAAGTGACTGGATTATATTACTTATTTAGTCCTCATTTTATCTCCAAATACATATATAGTTAAATAGAAAATCTGAAATGAGTAGTGGTAAATGTATAACAGGGAATAAGGTTAAGGTTTAAATGCATAAATGTTTGAAATTTAAATAAATGTATTATAAATACAAGTTCAACACTTGCCACAAGAGAGCATGTATTTGTTTCTTTAATGTAAATCTTAAATTAACTCTTGTTAATTGACCGTCCTAGAGAAGATTTAAAAACTTTCATCTATTTGTTGTGGAAGGGTTCAGACCAGCCCAGCTTTTCTATGTAGGAGAAAGCCTATGATATGCAGTGGACCTTTGTATCAATTCTCTTGATCAACATAAAATAAACAGTACTTAGTGTACAGTGTATATAAATATGAAATTCTACATTAAAAGAGATTAACATGGATCTGCACATTTCTGCAAAAATAGTGGTAAATTATGATATAAACCAGCAATAGTTAAAATAAGATATTATATAAAACATTTTTACACAAAAGAAATATGATCTCATTTCTGAGCACTGAATGTGACCGTCAATCTGTGTCCATGCATCTGCAATTCCCATACCGATGCTGATCCCACACTTAATTTCCATCTTATGATGGTTGATCCTGGGTTGATGAAGACCTAGATCATTTTGATTATGACTTGGATTTAAATATTCAATGCAGATAAACCACAAGGGTGCAGCTACATGCACATTCACATTAAAGGGAGATGAGCCCATTTTTTCAGGTGTGTCTGATGGCCAGTCATCAACTGTTTCATGCACATAAAATAGAAGAGGCTCCTCATTACCCTTTACAGCAAACCTTAACCTTACTCGACTCTCCATACTGCCAAACACCAATCTATGACATCAGTGCTTGAGTCATTTGCTAAACTGGGTCTACCAGTTGCAGAAGGCATGATGCGTTCACCATTCCTCTAATGAATTAGGTTCTTACTAATGCTATCTCCCTTTTGTTTTGTATATGGATGATAGAAAGGAAGGATTTTGGTGGTAACATCTCAGACTTATCTTTTGCAGCTCCTTATTTTTTGAATTCTATGTGTTGCTCCATTACAGCCCTGCCTCTGCCCTTTCAGATCTTTCTCTGTTGTTTGAAATTCCACCTATCTTAGGAGCCTAATAAATCAATTTCTATCGAGGCCTATGAAGCTGACAAGCACTGATTCCCTTATCAACCTCATGTCTCTCCCGTGTCTTACTTCTAATAGACTGCAGTCACAAGCAGGCTTCTCAGTTCATCATCCCACTGTATATCACAATTTCCAATGTATTGTCTCTTACCTCCTAATCCCATTATATCTCACAGTACTGTAATGCTAATAATGATAAAGACATATTAAAAAACAGCATACTTCCAAAGTGTCCATAGCACTGACATTAAGGACATTTTTATAAAGAAAAATTCTGGGTGAAAAGTTTTAAATTAGAATGGAAATTACTTCCATGCATTAGGATTACACCTTTGAAGTATGCCCTTAAACATATACCTACATATATATATATATATATATCGATCTGCCATAACATTATAATGTTTAAAAATAACAATTTCTAGTAAATGGGCAAGGTACGTTCTCCTCCTTGCTCATTTTCTAGAAATTGGGTATAGTGACTTTAATATTTTTCCTCCCCAGGGAAAATTGCATTTCGATATATAGTTTATCCACAATCTGT